>NC_068374.1:33763249-33960749 GCF_023724105.1 Carassius gibelio | reverse complement strand
CGCATATGTCGAATAATTGATTTTTGTGGAGAAAAAAAAAACTAAAATATGATGAACTGTAAGTGAGCAAATCCGTTAAAAATACGCTATGTGCAGTATTGTTTTGAAAATATTTTCAATATTCAGTGCACTTCTGCCCTCTTGTGGTATTTTTAGCACATCATTCCTCAAACAGACTGAAATATGACTTATTTTTGATTATAAGTTTATATCCTATAATAGCTATGACAAATGAGTAAGACGTAAATAATAAATAAATGCGAACAAATATATAATCCTGCCTGCAAAGGCTGAACTCATGAATATTAATGACGTGATGTGGCGTTCCCCTACTTGATAGGCTGAAAGGCGAACATTAGTATGCTGGCGACCTAGCCTCTTATGAATATTAATTAGGAAAGTTACTAAGCAACGTCGGCGCTACTTGATATGTATGAGCACGGTCTTCGGGAAGGGCTGCAGCAAGATGCGCTGACGTCACAGTAGGAGGAGAGCTGAAGAGTTGGACCACTTTTCTCCATCCTAGCGATGATGGCGACCCAACACCCATGATCAAGCAGAAAAAGAAGAGGAAGAAAGAAAGAAAGAAAGAAAGCGAGGCCCTTTTCAGCTCGAAATGAGTTCGGATTTCAATTAATTCGACTTCTGTTGTTAATAATATGACTGGATCTTTCACTTTGTATTGGCTCGGGTATAAGGTGTAAGTGCCTCCATCCATCCGTCCATCCAGCGCAGTGGAGGGGACGGGCCGAGCCGATGGCTGCTGGGGGCGGAGGAGGAGGATGCGGGGAGTCAGTGGAGCGGCTGAAGCGCGAGCTCGCGGAGGCGAACCGGGAGAAGGTCCGGGCGGCGGAGTGCGGGCTGGCGGTGCTGGAGGAGAACCAGAGCCTCAAACAGCAGTATGCGGAGCTCGAGGCCGAGCAGGAGACCCTCAGACAGGAGCTGGAGCAGCTGCAGGAGGTACAGCTCACTCTCCTCTCAATGCACTGACGCTCCGTTTAAAAACAAGGGCCTGTTGTGGTTCTATGTTATAGCACATAACAGAATAATAAAAAAAAAAGCTTAAAACAACAAAGTAGAATAGAGTGTTTCCAAAAATCCGTTCATGTCATGTTGTTATGGAATAGAATATTGTCAACAAATATATTTCATTATGTTATGGAGAAATAAACAAAATAGAAAACAATAGAATTAAATGTTGGCAAAACTCTGGTCACATCCTGTTATGTTATGGAATAGATCACTGATATTTTATAATATGATGTTTTATGGTATGGGAAATAAAAGAATACAATATAATAGATTACTGCAAACAAAATATGCATATTTAAAAAAAGAAAAAGTAGAATACAATAGACGATTGCAAAAACCTGTTCATGTCATGTAATGTTTGGATTAGAATATTGACAGCATGTGTGTTATGCTGTGTTATGCTTTCTAAAATAATAATAAAGTATATAATATTGTAAAGAATCTGGTTATGTTATTGAATAGGGGTAGACTTTTGCAATGTAAT
The DNA here is from genome assembly GCF_023724105.1 of Carassius gibelio. Lineage (NCBI taxonomy): Eukaryota > Metazoa > Chordata > Actinopteri > Cypriniformes > Cyprinidae > Carassius > Carassius gibelio. Next base: position 33,959,233 of record NC_068374.1, on the reverse strand, counting down.
TTTATGTTTTAGAATTAGAATGTCAACATATACAGTATTTTGTTATACTAAAAATAATAAAAGAAAACAATAGAATAGAATATTGTCAAAAATCCAGTTATGTTATTATTGAAAAGAGTAGAACGAATTAGACTATTGCAAATAAATAAATACACCAATAAAAATAACTTACTAAATAAGTAAAATAGAATCACAAATCGGTTCATGTCATGTTGTGTTTTGGAAAAGAATATTGACAACTTATTATGTTATTGAAAAGCAACTATTAGAATAATAGAATGGAATATTGTCAAAGATAGATTGACATCCAATATGTGTGCAGAAAACAGTAGAAAGAATTGCAGAACAGAACAGATTATAGCAGAAAAAATGGCTAGTCACAAAAAATATTTTAACTACATGAAAAGCAAAGCAAGTGTAACTGATGTCCTGTAAATCACACACACTAGAGACTGCTGTACTGAAACTGCAGTTGTGGTATATCAGCAGAAATAAAGCAGTCAGTGTCTCTGATTTTGCGTCGATGGCCTTGTACGACAGGAAATATCATACAGAAAAGGCGATCCTCCATCTTCAGTGGCTTGAATAATATATGTTGTTTTGTGGCTGTCAAAGATCGTGTGTCTGCTCAAGCCTGTTTGTTTGCAACATTTATTTACTTGCAACACAATTTTGCTCTAATGATGTAGCTACTTTTAAATCCTCAGCAGCTGTCTCAAAAGACTTGCAGAGGAAATGATGTTCTTGACTAATGCGTTTCATCACACAGTGCATCCTCGTCTATATTCCCACAGTCTGAGTTTATTACTCTTGCTGGCTCCGGTGGACTGTGCTGAAGGTTAGCTCACGGCTACGGCTGCTAGCAAACACACTAACAGATGATAAGATTGACAGAGTCACATAGAAACACGTCTGATTCAAGAGTCCTTCATGAGCACTTGAGTATAAAGACTGTCATTGAAACCCAAAGCCATTGATTCAAAGTGAAACATCTGCTTAGATTTTTTATCTTTTCTTGGGTTGGAGCTGATAAAGATGAAAATAAGAACATGTGATTGAAAAGGAGAATTGCAGGCTTTGCTAATACACTCAGCAGATCTTTAATTGGCTGCTTCGGTTCTCCATTAAATCTCAATGAACTGTATTGATCGTTGACTAACAGATCAGCTCTGCGCTGGAAACTGGTCAGAAATTTGGCATTTAGCGATTTTCTTCTGTATGATGATGTACTGGGATTAAAACCATCGATATTGCATGATATAATCATAAAAATACACAACTATTAGGTAAAATATTTTATTATTATTCAGGTCAAACTAAAGAAAGAATAAGTATTGTAAGAATGTTTAAAAAAAAATTATAATCAATATTTCTAACCCTTTTATCCACTTTATTAGATAGTTCTTTATTCTAGCATTTCTTATGTTTATATACAGTATGTATAATATATATATATATATATATATATATATATATATATATATATATATATATACACACACACACACACAAGTGAAGGTATATTAGAATCTTTGTCTGCATGTGATGCCTGTAAATTAAAATCTAGTTAGATTTTTTTTTATTGTCATTATTGAACATAGCTCATATAAGTTCTTGTAATATGCATTTTGTTGGTAATTATCTGTATTTCCCGGTGTATGAAATAGTAATGGTAATCTGAGGCATACCAGATGATGAAGGCATCTGCTGATATATTATTCATAAATATCTATTTCTGACATTCAAGACTCCCCATCGGCCTGCTACTATAACTTGAGACTGGGGAAATAATATGCTTACAAATGTAAATAATAAAAGTAATATTATAAAATAAAATAATGTTTTGTTATTATATTGCAAAAAAAAAAAAAAATATATATATATATATATATATATTTTTTTTTTTTTTTTTTTTTTTTTTATTTTTTTTTGCAAAAGCATGTTTCCCAGAGTCCTTTCTGTTTCTTTGGCCAATCCATAACCTCGTGAGTTCAGATGCTTCCAGGAGCCTCATGTGTCCTTCCCAAGAATTCCCATTACAAACGGCCATTCATACTGCTCTTAGTGCACAGACTATTTCTCTTCATAATGAACAGGAGTTTGTTCAAAAACGTCTTTATAGTTGTTTACTTGCATTCCTCTGATCACATGAATCATTCAGAGCGAGTCTCACAATCACATTTCCCACAGTCTTTCATAATGAACAAGAAGAGCTGACAGTTTATTGGCTGATGCCGGTTTACCTCCATTTGCAATATTGGCATCATTATCGGTGTCTGTTGTGGCTTGTAAGCTGCCAATCAAACACAGCATCAACAGTTGTTCCTTTAATATCCCAAATACAAGCAAAACACACTCAGATGTCATCTAGTCTGGTGTAACGTCTCTGATATACATTCAATCCTCAGTACATCATTTTTCACTCCGACTGAGAGTCTTCTAAAGGCTTTGAGGATTGAATCTGATTTAGAGCGATAACACCTAGAGATATTTGAGGATGTGCTTTATTCAAGTGGAAAAAAGGAGAGTTTCGTTTTATTTTCATGAGAAATACTGGGTTCTTGCATTTGAATATCTTTAGATTATTATATGATTAATCTGATTGCTGTAATGGCTTATTATTAGGGCTATTTACACATTAATTTTAAAATGTTTACCTATTCACTGTTGATGAATGTTTGGACTGCATTTGCTAATTGCTGATTGGTGGTAATATGCTTTAAGAGCATGCTGAAGTGGTTTCCAGATGAGGAAATCACTCATTTCTAAACTGGGGTTGGTTTTCTCGGTGGTGCACCATGTGTGGCTGGTAATGTGCGTCAGATGAAAAATACAGAGGTGCATTAGTTGCAGCAGCTCAGAGCAAAAAGCATCAGTCGGTGGAGAAGCATGTCATGTCATGCAAAGATGCTTTAAAACAGCTCAAGAGGAGATTTCAGCATATGTTTTTAAAATAACCTCGGCAAACCATTATATTGAAACAACAGATATAATGTTGAATGAAGACAAAAAGGTGCTTTGTGACATTTGAAGCATCCACTTTATATTTTGAAATTATCCAGTGACGGATCTCTTCATGCCAAGTTCCTGAAGTGCTCAGGCCAGAGCTTGGAGACATTGAGTCATGAATTATGGATTGGACAGATCCAGGCACTTAGGGGCAGACATCAGGTTGTATAATATGCACAGAGAAACATTTGCTGCATAATTCACATGATGAGTGATGTCATGCACTTGGCTTCATTAAAAAAGTGCCTGGGTGAATCTTGCACATCCGGGTCACATTTAACACTAAAATCATGAGTAAATAAGATTATAAATTCATTTGCATAAAGAAAACAAAGCATATATGACATTATTGTCATGCAATCACATTTTGTAAATTGTCTTTATTTTTAAGAGATGTCATTATTGTAATTCAATGTCAATAATTTAAGCAATACAGCTAAACAATCTATTATATATTGAAACATAATGTTTAAAATATATGTATATACATGTTTATATTTGTAACATTTTTATATTATTAAATATATAATTTATATATTACGTTTTTTAGCAATTTAAATGTAACATTATCTTTGTAAGAAACATATTAACTTAATTAATTTAATCTCTTTATGCTCAACGGTGTCATTATTGTAATACAGTGGAAATCATTTTAACAATATATTTAAATACTATCTGTCTTTTTTATTTTTATAAAACAGTAAAAAAAAATAGGCTTCACTTCCTTTCATCAATATATATAATTTAGTCTTTTGTTGATAAGTTTTTGTTAAGCATAACTGCTTATTTTATTGGCTCTCTCTGACTCAAATATGATATGTTAAACTGTTCTTGATCATATGCAGAAATGCAATTATATACCAGTTAATATAGACAATATATATAACTCTCAAGCACACTTTCACAAATTCAGGCAATGTCAAAGCCGTCAGTAGCTGATTAATGCTAATAATTATTTTGTATTAAAAAACACCTTCCAGACATGGAGGCATGGTTTCCACCATCTGTCTCTCACAAGCATTGAGCAACAAGCATCTAAGAGTCATCGTGTTTCTGTTGGAGATCTGATTCCTGTACAGAAATAAACTGACTTTGATCTCTGCTGCAGAGTGGGTCACATATAAAGGTTCACTGCGGCCCACGGGCCTTCATATCGATCCGTGGTGTCTGTGTGGAGCTCTCTCCAGAAAATTATAAGACTCATTTTACTGCCTGCCTCTCACAGCGCCAGCATACATCTGAAAAACCCACCAACACTGTTAAAACTAGAACGGACAGACTGAAAGACGGACAGACGGACTGAAAGATGGACAGACGGACAGACGGACTGACAGATGGACTGACGGACAGACAGACGGACTGACGGACAGACCGACGGACAGAAGGACAGACAGACGGACTGACAGACTGACGAACAGACGGACAGACAGACTGACGAACAGACGGACAGACAGACTGACAGACTGACAAACTGACGGAAAGTCAGACAGACTGAAAAACGTACTGATGGACTGACGGACAGACCAACAAACTGACGGACAGACAGACAGACTGAAAGACGGAAAGACAGAGGGACTGAAAGACGGACTGATTGACAGAAAGACGGACTGAAAGACGGACAGACTGATGGACTGACAGACAGACAGACAGAATGAAAGACGGACAAACAGACTGACAGACAGGCGGGCAGACGACGGACAGACAGACGGACTGACGGACAGACAAACTGACGAACAGACGGACAGACTGAAAGATGGACAAACTGACGGACTGACGGACTGACAGACAGACCGACAAACTGACGGACAGACAGATGGACAGACGGACTGACGGACAGACAAACTGACGGACAGACAGATGGACAGACGGACTGACGGACAGACAAACTGACAGACAGACAGACAGACTGAAAGACGTACAGACAGACGAACAGACAGGCGGGCAGACGACGGACAGACAGACGGACAGACGGACTGACGAACAGACGGACAGACTGAAAGATGGACAAACTGACGGACTGACAGACAGACCGACAAACTGACGGACAGACAGATGGACAGACGGACTGACGGACAGACAAACTGACGGACAGACAGACAGACTGAAAGACGGACGGACTGACGGACAGACAAACTGACGGACAGACAGACAGACAGACTGAAAGACGAACAGACAGATGGACTGAAAGACGGACAGACAGACAGACAGACGGCGGACAGACGGAAATATCATTGCATATAAAAATAGTATCTAATATTGTTGTTGGCAGAAGAGAATCTTACCTCAGAATATATAATAAATAATAAGATGTCAATTTCTTTTATAAGGAAAAATGAACATGATATTGTGCTTGATTAGACCTGATGGCTGTGATGTAGTTCATGTTATTATGTAATAAATGCTTTTGGTAAGAGCCAAAGCTGGTCTGGTGTTAAACCTTTCAACCCTGGTGCAGATTACTGACCCGCTGCCATGATCAACATTCATCTGTTTAATTTGTGATTATTCCACATCACAAGGTCTGAAATCAAGTTACTGATTTGTGGGATGAATAAAGCGTGATAAGAGTCCTGTGATAAAGGCCCAGTGCGTCACTCATTATAACACACAAGGGAAGAGTCACTCCATGTTACTGAAATGACTAAATATAGTCTGAGCTAACACATGAACTAATATTACATGAGGTTTTCTTGATAAAACTATATTATACTGTCATTATCAGTTAACTACCTTAACTTTACAGCCTTCCCCATATCCTGGAATTATCGTCACACAATATTGTCCAATAAGAAGATCTTGGCATGGTTTTCATAGACCCTCTCAAGGGAAAATTCGGTCTCAATGATTAATACCTTGAGTTAGATGTGGGTTAAACTGATTTGAGCGATAGTAATAGTAACTCTCACACAGTACACTAGACATTCGGTCATTCTGTCTCCCATCATGCTGTTGGACGCTGTGATCGGTTCTGTCCCATAATGCACTGTCCATAAGTCTGTGATTTCATACCTGAAGCACTAAGCTCCTCTGCATCTCCTAATTGATTTTTTACACTATTTCTCGGTTGAGCGCTGCATTGATTTCTCAGTGTCTTATGCGAGATCACCATTGTCATCTATTCCTCTCACGCCTTCCGGATTATGAACAATGTTGCTTGAACTTCACCTTGTATTGTGAGGTCACCGAATCAGTGTCTCCTGCACTTTACACCTTTGCTTTTGAACTACTACAATTTTAATATTAGATAAAAAAGACACACGAACAGCAACAAACTCATCCAAATGAGTGCATATTGTATGCATTAAATGCATTAAAATCACAGGTAAAAAAAAACACCTTAGTATTGATTCTTATATCAATATTGATATACTGATACTTCAGTATCTATACGCCTATCCCTATAAATCACAGACCGCTTTTGCTTTTTGTGTTACCGTCTAGCTAAATCCACTGCCTTAAAATTGGGTTTCACTTAAATGAAAAACTGATGCATTCCTTCCCATTATTTTACAACTGAAAAACTCTTTATTGCAAGTGATTGTGTGAAAATAGCCTATTAGCCCAAACTTTTTAAGTGCATACTATTTAAAATGTCCTGTAATTTGCGATGCATTAATTCTGATCTCACATACTATATACTAGATTTTAAGTAAAAATCGGGATGCAGCTGAAGTGTTTCTTGCATGCTTTTTATGCATGCATATCATATAACACTTCTTCTTCTCTCTCTTCCTCAGGCTTTCAGCCAGGTGTACACCACCCAAAAGAAGGTGGCTGAAGATGGGGAGAGCAACGAGGAGACGCTGCTCCAGGAGTCAGCCACTAAGGAAGCGTACTACATGGGACGCCTGTTGGAGCAGCAGGCCGAGCTGAAAAGCAGCAGATCGCAGGCCTCCTGCACGCAGGCCGAGAACGAGAGACTCAGCACCATCCTACTGGAGCTGAGAGAGGTCACACACTCTCTGCATTAATCAATTCTAGGTTTGACATCATAAATGTATCCTCATGGCAGGTTTTGATAGGTCTTTCCCCTCTGTGTCTCTCAGAGTAATGAGATGTTGGAGTTGCAGAGAAGCCGGATGAGAGAGGAGATCAAGGAGTATAAATTCAGAGAGGCCAGATTACTGCAAGACTACACCGAATTGGAGGAGGAGAACATCTCGCTTCAGAAACTGGTGTCCACGCTCAAGCAGAACCAGGTAAACACACTCACAATTAACCCCTGGTGAGACACATTTCCACTAAAGGAAAGCAAGTTCTGGGCCAGAAAAATGTCTTTGCTCCGGCCTTTCTGGTTTCAGACCTAAGTTAATAATATCATCACCCAATACATTTTTAAAACAAACTTGCTGACACAAAACTAGATCACTTCCATCATATGCAACATTCATTCAGTTGTGTTTCCCCAACTTAATTTTCCCCAACCATCTGAAATTATATTATTTTTTAAATATTATTAAATTATAAAGTATTATTATTAAAGTTATAAACATCATATGTGAATTGATTGATTACTTAAAAAAAACTTTTGTATTAATTTATTAACTTATCAACTTAAATATGTATATAATACAAAAATATATAAATGATTATATTTATATGTAAATATTACATTTTTATTGATTATGACTTTTTCATTATTTTTCTTATATTTTTGTTAAATTATATTATACTTATTTTTAAATACATATTTTCTTACCAATTGACTATAATACATTTTATTTATTTTATATAAATCAACGACCTTAAAAGTCTTTACATTTATATTTTAAATTAATTATATTTAAACTGATATTCAAATATCTTCTAAAAAGTTAAATATTTATACAGTACATATTAATAAATCTTAGTGTGAATATTTTTTATTTTATATTAAACATATTTTATAAATGATTTAAATAACTTCTGACCATTAAGCCACAGATGGCATAAATACACTCAATTATATTACTGTAAATGTTCAAATATATTCTCAAAACTAAAAAGACATTTAAGCATCATATGTGTTCGTTGCAGGTTAGGTAGAAACAGTCTCAGATATTTCCAGAATCAAGACAAATGGTTATCCTCTGTTCTTTCAGGTGGAGTATGAAGGTTTGAAGCATGAAATCAAAGTACTGAAGGAGGAAACAGCCTTGCTTAACAGCCAATTAGAAGACGCACTGTGCCTGAAGGACATCTCCGAGAGCCAGTTGGAAGAAGCTTTGGATTCTCTGAAAAGCGTGCGAGAACAGAAGTACGCTCTGCGCAAGGAATTAGCACATCATCTAACCGTGTGTGACGGGGGTTTCAGCTCAGGCTGTGCCCATCTGATCGCCCTGACCTCAGCGCCACCTAGTGGCAGTGCCACCCCGACAGCCGCCACATCGCCCAGCAGCGAGGACGGGGGCAAGTGCAACGGGCATCTGCTTCAGGGTGCGGCGGGTTCAGCCTTGAGCCGACTAAATGGAGACTTCAGGCCAACGGGTTTGAGAAAGACTGAAATTTTGACCCCTGATCTCTTCAGTGAGCTCAATGGCCCTGAAATCTTGAAGCTAAGACAACAACTTCAGCAGGTGAGGATGAAGGAGCAGAGCTTATGTAAGCTACACCCATATAATGAATATATAAACATTTCTATCAGCATGCAAAGCTTTAAGATTCTTTTAAGTATATCTTTGGGATGTTTTTTTTTCTCTTAATTCACATATTTTGAAGCTTTTTTTAAAAGCTCAAGATCCTACATAGTGAGAAACGACTGCTGCATTGGTTTAGGCGTTGTTCTGTTTACAACTGGATGCTGCAGTGTCGTGGGATGAAATATGAGACCACCATACACACTAATAGGCCATGTTACTGGCTTATTTATATCCTTCCTCTCACAAGAGATCACTGTTCCTAGTGCAAGTTCATTTGAATCATATACATATGAACTTTGCATCCATGTTAAACAATGAATATGCATTAACTGTGCAAAATGCACCATCCATGTGTGGCCTGCTTTTAAATTAATTCTAGGAGAAACATATGGGTTGATTATATTAAGCATATCTACATTAAGTCTCCTGAGCAATTAAATGCTCCTTTGCATGCATTAGATTAAGCCAAGACATTACAGGCAAAAGCATTCGGCTATTTTGTCTTCTTTTAGACTAATGCAAGAAACCATCCAAAATACACATTTATGTGTTTGTTTTATTAAATGTTATGTTTTTACTGCTGTAGATTTTAATTACAAGGCATATTTTTAAAGGCCATTTTTTTAAGCCTGAAAACATCCACTAAGAACTAATGGTAATATTTCAACAAAATGAAACAAGAGTTTTGAACCTGGCTTCATCCAATGGCTTCATTTAAACATAACATTTGAGAAAAGTTGTACTACAAAACAATTGCATTAATGCACTTTGATTAATCACTTGAGGACAGTTTGGTGATATCTAATCCTTGCTGGTTGACTATTCTCACCTACAAGATTTCACTGATGTTTTGTATGGTTCTGATGGTTTATCAATCATCTTCACCAGCATCAGGACTAACCTGCATACACCAACTTGCATGTAAACTCATTAGTTGCCTTGTTTATGTGCTGCAGGTGGAACTTGAAAAAGCGTCTTTGCTCAACAGCTTGCAGGAATCACAGGCTTTGCTCCGTCACACACAGGGGGCGCTGACCGAGCAGCACGAGAAGGCCAGCCGCTTGGGCGAGCGATTCCGGAAACTCTGTCGCAAGCACAGCAGTAAGGAAAACAAGGAGGAAGAGGAAGACGAAGAAGAGGAGACAACATGCATCCCTGGCGTCCAGGAAGGGCCGAGTCTGGAATTGCTGCAATGTAAATACAGGGTGGCTGTGACGGAGGTGGTAGGGCTGAAGGCGGAGCTTAAGGAGGTGAAGGATAGATATAATGAGAGCGTGGAGGCAAGAGCGCGGGCGGAAGAGCGGGGCAAGGTACAGCTGCGAGAGCTGGAGACACAAGTGGCACAGCTGGAGCGCAGATGCAGGGAAAGCCGGGAGAAGGCGGTGAATCTGGAACGCGAGCTGCGGGCCGCCAATAACACAGGCTTGGAGACGCAGGGAATCCTGGGAACCGCCCAAGAAGAGCTAGCGACATTCAGTGAGGAGTTAGCGCAACTTTACCACCACGTCTGCCTGTGCAATAATGAGACACCCAACCGTGTTATGCTGGACTATTACCGGCAGGGCCGGACCCCGACGCGCATTTCCACCCCTGGCCACAAGGGGCAGGACGATCACCGTGTGCTGTTGACCCCGCGCCTCGCACGCCGTTTAGCAGCGATTAACGCCGCAACATCCACCGAGTCTCGTAGCCCGTCGGACTCACCATCCAAAGAACCTCTCAATGCTGAGCAGAGCCCGGTCCGTACGCCACTGGGTTCCCCTGTGGTTAGTGCCTCTTCCTCATCTTCATCGTCATCCCCAGCACCAGAGTCGGTCACCGGATCCGACCTCCGGCGTGAACCCACCAACATCCACCACCTCAACGCCATCATCCGTGACCAGATCAAGCACTTGCAGAAGGCGGTGGACCGCTCGCTCCAGCTGTCCCGCCAGAGAGCGGCTGCCAATGAACTCGCCCCGCTGATGGACAAGGACAAGGAGGCCTGTTTGGAGGAGATTCTCAAGCTCAAGTCCCTCCTGAGCACAAAGAGGGAGCAGATTGCAACCTTGCGCATTGTGCTCAAAGCCAACAAGCAGGTAGGCTAATCAGCTCTGTTTATTACCCTGCATCCTATTGATTGCCATGAGGCCTGGGAGTATTCAACCATGGGAGCCTTTACACTGACTGAGACCCTGGCTTCTCATTAAAGTTACTTTGTAGCTTCTACGTTTTTTAGTAAAAAATATTATGTTTCTGCATGGGTTGCTATCTTTTGCCTACAGTAGCCCTGAGTATCAAGATTATTAACCATCGGCATTAAGCCTGGTCCACTTTGCATCTTATTCTGATGTCGAATTTCTTGGTAAACCGGTTACCAAGGCTATCTTTAGCCTACTGCAGTCTTACATACCAAGATTTTTAACTATCTACATAAAGTCTAGTCCACTTTGCTACTTATTCCAGCCATCTTATTCAGACCACTCTGTAACTGTTAAGTTTCTCTATAGATCACTATATTTCGCCTACAGTAGTCCAAGATTATTAACCATTAGCATTAAGCCTGGTCTACTTTGTAACATTCTCACATCAAATTTCTTGGCAAAACTGTTATGCTTGCACATTAATGGCTATTTTTCACCTACAGTTGTCTTGCTTACCAAGATTTTTAACTATCGACATAAAGTCCACTTTATGGCTCATTCTGATATTTCATTAACATTGCTCTGTATTAGCTTCTGCATTTTTTTGCATTTAAAACTTAAATTTCCATACGAGTCATTAAGTTTCACATACAGTCTTGCAATCCAAGATTTTTAACTGTGGGCATTAAGTCTGGTCCACTTTGCAATTTATTCTCATTAACGTTGCTCTGTAACTTCTACAATACGTTTTCACATGAGTTGCTAACTTTAGCTTACAGTAGCCTCGCGTATAAAGTTTTATAACTATAAGTTTTGGGCTGATATAAGGTATGAACACCCCAAATGGTCTCAGTCATCCCTAAAAGCACCCACAATTTAATCATGCTCATCCACCTCTTCTTTTGTGGTTTGATTTGATTCACTTACATTGTGAACACAAGTGCCTTAAACCAAACAGAGAATATTTTATTTGTTTGATAGCGCTAATCTGGCAAACATTGGCAAATCTAATGGTTAGATCTTTCTCAAAAGCTCCAGTATCTTGTAAATATGCACCTCGACGGAGGAGTTTGATGTATAGCCGCTTAAATGAAACATTAATGGAAAGGGACTGTATCCAACACATCATTTCTTTATCCTTGTTGGCCACTGTGTGATATAAAGCATGTTGTATGACCCTTCCAGGCCAGAGATGATTCATGAACGATTTATCGATCCCATACCAGAGAGAAAGTGCTGCTCTCTATGGGCTGCAAAGTAATTACTACATCCATTACTATGTGCAAACACACACAAGAGGAGTTCTTAGTTACTCCAACTACAAGAGTTCAGCTGAATGAAAAGTTCACTGAATAAAGTTAGATTATTAATTCTTAAAGTGGGCCTTTAAACCAGAGCAATTGGTAACTGTATCCCATATGGAAACGAACATATTAAGCAGGGATGCTATTATAGCCCATGTGCAACCATCTTAACTGTGGTTTTTGAGTTAGAAAAATGTAATATAAATGCATTCTTTTCAAAAAACAACTTGATGTGGTCTATATTTAGCAATAGTGCTTAGTTAACCTACTGTTGACAGAACGAGTTGATTATTGGACATAATGTTGGTTGTTATGCTCATAGACGGCTGAGGTGGCTCTGGCCAATCTGAAGAGTAAATACGAAAATGAGAAGACGATGGTGACGGAGACCATGATGAAGCTGAGGAATGAGCTAAAGGCCTTGAAAGAAGATGCGGCCACCTTCTCTTCCCTCAGAGCCATGTTCGCCACACGGTGAGAAATACACTATACACAAAATACATTTGTTTGTAGTTCATTTCAATTAACCATTTCTCCAAAACAAATCAAATAATTTTTTATAAAGAAGTTCATTTTAGGAAAGAGCGTACAATACAAAGTGCAAAAATAGCATTTTGTTGCACTGAAGAGCTACTCATTGGAAAACAAAGCTTAATACTGGAAAAACAATATTATTTTCCAGCTGTCATGCTGCTGAAATTCTATTTAAGTTAGTTTCTTTTCCAACATTGCTTTACAACGTTCACTGGTGCAGCATCCATCATAAGCTTAGAGACTGCTGTCGAAGCAATATCTGTCAAGTTTTTCCCAAATGAGATTTGGTTTATTTTTGCAGTTGAGAGCAAATTCAGGTGGACAGATCAGATGACTGAATAATGAGTCCACCAAAGCGTCCACAGCACATCTGAGAGGATGTTTGTCATACTAATTAGAGATGCATGATGGGGGGAAAACTAATTGTGATTTTTCAGATTTTGTTTTATTATTTAGATGTTTTGGGGTTATATATCAATATATCTTAATAATAATAATTATTATTACTACTACTTCTACTAAATAAAACGTAAGAAAAAAAATCAATTTGTAATATGTCTATGTAAAATAATAATAATAATTAGTAGTAGTAGTAGCAGTAGTAGTAAATAAAAAATGAAACAAAATTAGAAATATTCCCGTAATAATATTTCACAGTAAAATAATAATAAAAAAAAACGTTTAGGTAAAATAATAATTATTTTATTTTACAATTCAACTGTTAAAATGTTGCAACATCTAGCTTTTGATGATTTTGACTGAAAACCGCATGGAAAAATCTAATTATTTTTTCTATTTCTATCTATTTAAAACTTTTTTGGTTATATATCAATATGACTTTATAATAATAATTTCTACTACTACACTAAATAAAAATATTAAACAAGAAATCTTTAAATTATTATTAAATTCTAAAAAAAAATTAATAGTGCAATATTTTACTGTAAAATAAAAAAAACTATATTTAATAAAAAATTATTATTATTTTATGTTGAACCATCAAGTTTTTTATTTTGGCTGTAAACCACAGAAAGCACTGTAAAGCTGATAAACAGGCAGTTTATAAGTGCTTCTAATTACAACTTTGGAAAGATGATTGGCTCATGTTGCGTTCCCAAATGTGCGTTATATCTCTACTGAGTCACTGAAAAAATGATTATGATCATTTATTTAAATAAACCACAGCCTTATCGGTTTTGTTTCAATTAATCATCCAGCTCAAACACTAGTTTGTCCTTTCTTTCCGTTCAGGTGTGATGAGTATGTGTCTCAGCTGGACGAGATGCAGAGACAACTCGCGGCGGCGGAGGACGAGAAAAAGACGCTGAACTCTCTCCTCCGCATGGCCATCCAGCAAAAACTTGCCCTCACGCAGAAGCTGGAAGACCTGGAGTTCGACCAAGAGCAGTCGCACCGGCCCCGTGTGGGAAAAATGTCCCGGCTGCGGAGCAGTACGCCCAAAGTAAGTGGATCTCCAGTCCCGCCCCTTCCCGACACCCCTTTGACAATTACCGAGGTCCTTACTGCAGCAGCCGCTATCACCTCGCCCACCACAAACACCTTTACAGCCACCCACCTGTCCGCACCAAATAGCCCGCCCTCCCTGGAGGCCCCTTCATCTCCCGCATCGTCCGCCTGGACGCCCCCAAACATGCCGTACCGCCATTGGACGATGGCCGTTCAAGCATATGTCGTCGAACCGCACACTTACACCAACCTACCCACTCATACCTCCATCCTGGCCCGTCGCTATGCAAGTCAGTCGCACTATTCCCCAGGCTCCGCCCCTTCCTCATCCTACCGCTCGCCCCTATTGGCCAGTCGCCGCTCCATGTGGAGCTCGTCCCAATCCCGCCCCCATCCCAGCCACTTCCAGCATTCTACGTCCCGCTACACGCCCCCATCGTCCACTTACAGTCCTCTGTATCCCAGAAACTACGGCTCCCAGCATCCCCGCTACTGACGGGTGCCACAGAGAGGAGGACACACACTGGTTTCTGTGTTTGGGGGAGTGATTTCATTTTTTAACTCAGGGATTTAATGGAGCAAAAGTGGCCTGGCCTTCTTCATAAGAGACCGTTGATCAGTTCTCAGGACACTGTGTTCTCTGTCCCGAGCTGAGTGCACATGGACTGTTCAAGTACACCAATGAGGGACTTTAAAACAGATTACGCTTTCGCTTTTGTTGTGGGTTGTTAGCGTTAGTGAATGTGTGATTGTCACTTGATTTGAACACTGAGAGTCAATGGTTGATTTATAACAACGAGATTTTATATGCAGTATCAGTCTCTGAGATGGCTATGTTTGGAATAGAATACTAGTATACCGCATCTAGTCTAGTGCACACTGTCTACTGTTTTCAAATAATACTGAAAAATTACTTTGCTGACAGTTTACTCACCCTCAGGCCATCCGGGAAGTCTTCATCAAAACCAATTTGGAGAAATGTAGCATTGCATCACTTGCTCAGCAAATAGCGGATAAAAACATCACAATAGGCCACAAGTAATACACACTACTCCACTCAGCTAAATGCTGCATGTTTGTAAAAAACAAATCCATCATTAAGGCATTTTAACTCTAAACTGTCACTTCTGGCCAAAATACGAGTCCACAATCAATAATAACATATCAAATGTTCATTTTTGGGTGAACTATTCCTTAAAAAAAAGAAAAGTTGGAAAATGTAGTAGGACATCTGCATTTCTTTGAGTTACTGTACATACTGGGTACAGTATGCATACTGCAGTATGCTGTTCCAAACAAAGCTATCCAGTGGATACACCCTATAAAGTGGCCCAGCCCATGTAATGGTGAATGTGCAAAAATTATTGAGTCACGTTTATAAAAATAAAGGAGACACTTTTAGTTTTTGGTAAAGATTGGGTCATATGTGATCTCATTAAATTGTCAGTGCTACAGGAACACGATAGTGACACTGCATTGAATGTATGTCAATGACGAAGTGATGCATCTAGATGATTAAATTCTCAGGGAATATCATTCATTTTCAGCTGTCTAAAGGAGGGCAATAACATTGCAACACAGCACATATGATCTGCAGCAGTGATTTACAGTATAACAGATGCAGTTCCCGTGTTCTTGTCTAGTCAGTGTTCTTCCGTTTGTTGTCATTTTATCAGTTGCATTGATGTTTTTGTTGTTGGTTTCCCCCCCCTACACATTCACATTTTGGCAAAACAGCATACTACAAAACTCACAGCCAGATAACATGCTGCCAAATGGCGCAGGAAGTGTCAAAACGCACTTAGAGAAGGACGTGCATGTGCCCAAAAATCTGTTAAACGTCTTTTCTGTCCAAATGTTGCTGTATTTCATGAAAGGTGCCTGTGTTCTCCCATTAAACGTCTTGTGTGCTGCACCATAGACACTGAATGGGCCACACACTGGCCTTTTAGAGCTATATCTGACCCACACCATACAACACATCACACAGTGCTTGAAGCATTTGACAGGTATCAAACCCTCAACCCAAGCGTGCCATGATTTCCCTGCATGCCATTTTTTTTAACTGTTGGTTTTCACTAAATACAATTTCACATTTTTATTTTGAAATAAATGGTTTATTCTGCAATTGCTGCAATTTTTCCAAAAAACAAAAACATTTTTTTTTATTTTTTATAATAAAATAACAATTTATTACATTGTACTATTGGATTTGTTTCTTAAGTTTCAGTCAATCATGAGTAAAAAAAAAAAACCCTGTATTGATTCTAATGGAAACATCACCGCTATTGCAGAAAGACTGAAATCTGCTCCCAGTTCAGTGTTTAATTCATTATTGCTCACACAGGCCTCAGTACTGCATGAAATCGGGTGTAAATTTTAGTTTTGCACTCTGTTTGTGACTAGATCTAATATTACAACTGTAAGTAGGTGACAATCTTTATAAGGAGTTATAAAGAATATCTTTTCTCTATTCTTGCTTATATTTTATGAGGCATTTTGTGCTGTTTCATGCTGGTTTTGCTGCATTGAAGTCAAATCTGGGACTGATAAACTGGTGAAACTGATGATTGTTTTGGTTCATAAAGAGGGCTTTATGTAATCATCTTGGATCACATGAGGCAGTTTTAAGAGTGTTGTTCTCAAATCAGGACAGAAACCATGTGAGACCTCCTCTCTGTTGCACCTGAGGCCTGATGCACACAAACAAACAAACAAACATGTTTGCACATGATGACATCACCGCTCCAAAATCTAAAAACCCAATGTCTTGTCACCTCAATCAGACCGACGTCCAATTTGAGGGAACCTGTCAAATGCTTCCTGCTCCCCGCATGACTTTCTCTTTGATTTTCTCTCATTCATGACGTTAACGACGTTTCACGCTCTGCACTAGCTGGAGTCATTGATGAATGTGTTTTCTACTGTGTGTTACTGTAAACAGACACTTTGTACAAATGCAAAACACTGACGGCAGACTGTTATTCATGTCCCTGTCTGCTGTCACATGCATGTGTACAGTACACGGCCTACAGAAAACAGTGTATATGTCTGTTGTGAACTGGAACGTGATGTTGTATATTCTTCATATATACTGTAAATAACAGGTATAAATGCATTGACTGCGTCTGCGTCCTCATTATATCAGGACTGTTTTTATCAGTTGTCAAAGCGTCTTAATATTTTAAAAGAATATACTGGAAAATGCACCCACTTAAGGTGTGTTTTGAATCATGGTAGCTAGTTTTTAGTTGGTTCATGCAGGTCTAAACGGGTTTATATTGGTTGACAAAGAAGAAACTCGCTCTATTATGCTACCATGCATGTCGCAATAGTGAGGTAAGTAAAAGCTGTGACCCAATTAAATATAATTTTTTAATAATAATCACATATGACTATAGTCCTAAATTTTGGGGTTCAAGGGTTAGTTCATCGAAAAATCTAAATTATGTCATTAATGACTCAGCCTCATGTCGTTCCAAACCCGTGAGACCTCTGTTCAGCTTCGTAACACAGTTTAAGATATTTTAGATTTAGTCCGAGAGCTCTCAGTCCCTCCATTGAAGCTGTGTGTACGGTATACTGTCCATGTCCAGAAAGGTAAGAAAAACATCATAAAAGTAGTCCATGTTACATCAGAGGGTCAGTTAGATGTCCAAAATACATTTTGGTCCAAAAATAGCAAAAACTACGACTTTATTCAGCATTGTCTTCTCTTCCATGTCTGTTGTGAGTGAGTTCAAAACAAAGCAGTTCGATTCAATAAATCAGTTGAAGAATACGGTTCACTGGTTCTTTTGCCCTCGACATAATGGCGTCATTGGCGATGATTGCCCTTGATTCAAGCCTTCAGTTTACCCCAGGCGGCAAGGAAGTCGACCGGAAGTTGAAGTCGGCCGCGAGCTGCCATCTTGTAGCAGAACTTCACTTGCGTTAGCATCCCATTGACTTTGCATTCATTTTGGCGTCAATTTGACAGCGAATAACTTTATATCTGAGGCGTTTAAAGACTCCATTTGTCCATTATTTATTTCTAAAGATACACGACAATGTATAAAGGGCTCCATTACCTTCTATGTTACATTATGGCCCCGTAGAAACAGTTTTTGTAAAAATAGGCTAACGATTGCGTCATAACCACTTGACTCTCTGTCGCACAGTAGAGATATCACCGTCCAGGCAGGAGGAGAAGTTCGCAGGCAATTAACTTAATATGGCGTACTGGTGTTACATTTTAAAATACTATACAAAATAATTAATCATAATACTTACTCCTGCTCAGTCACGCCAAAGAACTCCCCGCTCAAGCTCGCCGTCTCTGCAAGATTAACGATGGCAGTTTGCACGCACAGCCACTTAGAAGATTTACATCTGTCAGACAGGTTGCTGACGTCGCCAAGCTTCGTTTGAGTCTGCGCGTCAGAAACGGAAGTGCTAAAAAACGCTAAAAATGGGCTTCACTTGTCTCAATTGAGTTCCAATGGGGTCGCTGTGTCCATTTCTTTTACTGTCTATGGTTTACCCGCGCTCATAACACAAGCACAGAATCAGTTCAGAATCAATCACCAAAAGAATCAGTTCGGTTCAGACGCTCTGTGTGTCGGTTTGCTTCACGCTGAATCACACATGCGCAGTATCATCAGCTCCTGGGTTCTCGAATCGGACGCGTCTGACAGAAACGGTTCTTGACTCGAGAACGAGTCAGTCTGTTGTTCGTTATCTGGCTCGGCTCGGTGTTCATATTCAGTTCTCTCTTCACAGCAGTTCAGTCAGTGTACTGTTTGAGTACATGAATTACTCCGGGATATTAGTTTGTTTGAACTCAGAGGGAGTGTCAGCCACATTAAAAAAGTGATTTGTGGATTAACTCGTATTGGAGACGCGAACCGTTTAAAACGATTCAGTTCGATTTGGTGAACTGGTTCAAAAAGATCCGGTTACATCGAATGATTCGTTCGCGAACCGGATATCACAAACTGCTTTGATTTGAACTCTCTCTCACAACAGACACGGAAGAAAAGACAATGATGAATAAAGTCGTAGTTTTTGCTATTTTTGGACCAAAATGTATTTTCGATGCTTCAAAATATTCTAACGGACCCTCTGATGTCACATGGACTACTTTGATGATGTTTTTCTTATCTTTCTGGACATGGACAGTAGACCGTACACACAGCTTCAATGGAGGGACTGAGAGCTCTCGGACTAAATCTAAAATATCTTAAACTGTGTTCTGAAGATAAACGGAGGTCTCAATGGTTTGGAACGACATGAGGGTAAGTTATTAATGAAATAATTTTGATTATTGGGTGAACTAACCCTTTAAGCTAACTGAGACTTGTTATAGCACTTATATATCATTGCTCTTTTGTTGTTTTTGATTGCTTCCACTGTCCTCATTTGTAAGTCGCTTTGAATAAAAGCGTCTGCTAAATGACTAAATGCAAAAATATGAATATGATTTCTGAAGGATCGTGTGACACTGAAGACGAGAGTAAAGATGCTGAAAATTCAGCTTTGCATCACAGAAAAAAAAAACATTAATAGTCTGTGCTGCTCTTGTCTCACTGCTCTATTCTGCCGTCTAGTTGTGTGAGAACTAATCTGTCAGTCTCTTCTAGATAGTCAGCAGCCTCCTCCTGCCTCAGTGCCACAGCGCTACCAAGAACTAAACACACCGGACCCTGTTAACATACAGGTAACCAGGTATGGAGTTGCTTTTTGTTCAGTATAATCTATATTTCATACACTACTGTTCAAAAGTATGGAGACAGTCATTTTAATTTAAAAAAAAAATATTTGTAAAGCAAAAAAAAATGAATGTTTCTTCAGCAAGGATGCATTAAATTGATCAAAATATTTAATTAAAAAAACTATTTTCTAGAGCAGCAAATCAGTATATAAGAATGATTTCTGAAGATCATGTGACACTGAAAACCGGTGTAATGATGCTGGAAATTCAGCTTCGATCACAGTAATAAATTACAGTTTACAATATATTCAAATATAAAACAGTTATTTGAAATCATAAAAATATTTCACAATTTTACTGTTTTTACTGTTTTTTTTTTATCAAATAAATGCCCCCTTGGTGAGCGCTGCATTTACATCTTTTGCAAAACATCTTTTGAACTGAAGTGCATGTTGTGCCAATTAAGAACAATTTAAAATTATTGCTTAAATGCATTTTACAATATACTTTTACTATAAGAATATGTATATTTTCTCTTTCTCATGAACGTTGCTTTTTCTCCAATGTAATTTTTATCTCAGTTTGTTTTACAGTAGGTTACATCAGTTATGATCTGTGTGTCCGGCAGCAGATGGACTGTAATGGCGATTCCCCAGGATTCAACAACAGCAGAAGGAGTCTGATTATTTTTCCCTCTTAACTGCCCAGGTTTCTGGACCCTGAAGCTTTTTCCCTTGATTCCTGCCTCCCTTAGCATAGATCTGAGGCCGCTTGGAGCTTGAACACCACAGGAGTGCCTCACGCCCGCGATCCTTACCACTTTCACTGGCTACTGTGAGATAAAGACACACTGTGGTGATGGCAGAGACACACAAACCAAAGTATAAAACAGGCCCTGGATGCCTACCTGATCACATGTACATTTTGTCCAGCAGCTTTTTGCCTAAGACACTTTTTTTACACGCTTACGTGAAAGTGTTCATGTTTCAGTTTGGTCAGCAGAATGTGATGATGTACAATCACTGATCAATCACTACAGAATGTGGATTACATAAAGAGAAAAGAGGATGGAGACGTTTTTAATAAATATTAAACCTTCCAAATGATATTAGCACAATTAGGACAAAATAATCACTTAAAAATGGTCTTATAGTTAATGATATGTTACAATGTTAAATCAAACCTTTACAGACCATTAACGAATGTTCAAGGTTAAAAACAAGTTAAGATCTATAATAGACAACATCATCCTGCCACTTAATTTAATAGAACAGGGTTTACTTTTAAAGTTTATATATATATATATATATATATATATATATATATATATATATATATATATATATATATATATATATATATATATATATATATATATATATTAAAAGTAAACATTGTTCTAAGATTGTCAAAATTATTCACTCTCTCTCTCTTTCTGTGTTTTGTGTGTATGTGTGTGTGTGTGTGTGTGTGGACCACACACACTGGACCTTGATAAACTTTAAAGTAAACACTGTTCTATAAAATTTACATAAAAATATGAACTGATCTAATAACATTTTACATGAATATTTAATATAGTTTAAATAAATACGAACAATAATTATATTCCGAGTATTTATAAATATCTACATTAGCTTTAAAATTTTAGAAATGTACTTATTTGATTTCATATTATTTATAACAATTATGAAAATATATAATAAACATGATTTTAAAACTAAAAAAATATTAAACAATTAATTAGTTTTAAAATAAGTTAACGTTTTCATTTTATTTTTTTATATTTATTTTAGTATTGAATTTAGTTAGTACCTAAGGAAACTTTTTTATCCATCTGATATTTCTATATTATTTTATTGCATCTTATTATAAAGAATATTATAACACCTTATTTCTCCCACTGTAAGTGCATTACTAAAAATGCAGTATTTGGTTATTTTTACAAACTGAAGGATGACTTGAAGCTGTTCGCTATTAAATGTATGTTTCTGACAGACTTTAACTAGTATTTAAACTAGAACATTCAAACTAAACAACCAAAGCCTTTAAAATCCCCTGAAACTGAGGGAACTTTACTGAAGAAGTTGCAGTAAGCTTACAGTATATATCCTATTTTAAGCCTTACTCTTCAAAAACATTAATTCAGTGCCATAAACTACCTCTCTGTACATCTGTTTTAGATTATTTACAGTTCATCCGATGGGAATGTTGCATGCGTGATTTGGTTCTTGAGATTTCATCACTGTTTAATCGTTTCTTGCTGTTGAAGTGTGTATAATCATGCTTTTCTGCAACCCAGCGGCCATTTGAGCTATAAGCACACACACACACACACACACACACACACACACACACACACACACACACACACACACGGAACATTCCAGCACTGTCAGTTTTCAGTATGACTGTTAACCAAGACTAATGCTGCAGATGGATCACTAAAATGTCTTAACCTGCTCACACTGGATCTCCTGATGGACTGTCCTAAGGTCTGGACAATCCCATCATGCACATTCGGACAGTTAAACTTCCAACTTTATCAACTATGAAGCCATCTTAAGTATATTAACCATGTGGTGTATTGTTTTTACTTCAATTGTAATTTATTTACATGCATTTTGACCATTTATGTATGGCACAGTAGTCTCATTCTTATGTATTTAACTAATAAATAATAATAGTAATAAAACAAAATACAAACAACATTTATTATCAACTTAGTAGTTGAGTGGAGTCTTCCTGGCAAACAGCAATACAGATTTACTGCACTTCTCTATTAGCTAGGCTAGCTACTACATGATATTATCCAGTGTAACATTTTTCCTGTGTGATGAATATACAAATAAATTGATTTCATAAAACTCCAGAAAAGTCTCTATAAGGTGCTGTATTACAAATCATGTTCATGTCAATACATAGCAAAAATGATTTCTCTCTGAGTACGTTCTTCTTTTGAATAAACGACCGTTAATTTAATTTATTTTAGAAGACCGGAGACAGATCAGAGTGCGGGTATTTTTCCCGCCATATTCCGTGTCGCAATTTTTCCCATTCATAAGTAAAAATGAATGCACCTGGTGCGTTAAAAAATGGAAATGTCTGCGTAGGTACTAGATTTATATTTAGGCTACTAACAACTGTTTAAAAACTACATTCTATGTGAATATGGATAGTATGAAGGAAATTCGGACAGACTTCATCTAGCTACCACTACTGACCTGCATCAGTTGCATGGCTTCATTCATAAATTCTCTCCTGTGGCCTCATGGGATAGATAGCCTAAGTGTCCATTGAATGCGCACTTAAGAATCGGAAGAAGTAGGTCATCGGTGTATAGTCTAGGCTATATGGAGCCACGCACATACCATGCAGGAAAAAAAAGGGTTTTCCACTAAAATTATTGTAAAATCACAAGTTAAGATATATAAAAAATTATGGAAAAAGTTAAACTGAGAAAAAAATGCGTTTCGTTTAATAGCCTATAATTTTCATATTAAATGTGACATTCGTATCCAGGTGGGTTTTTTTTTTTCTATGAAACATTTTTAGTTGTTTGTTCGCTGCTTATTTAGTCAATATGGTTAATATAGTAAGCAGTAATTTAATTAATCTATATTCACATTTTACGCCTGATTAGCGCGCATGCGTATTTTGGCCTTCCGTGTCATTCATCACGTGTTTCAGTTTGTTGTGGATTCACTTGGTTCTGTGGCTTGGCATTTCCATCAGTGTGGAAACATTATGAGTCTCTGTATTGTCCGTGAAGACGAAGCAAAA
Source organism: Carassius gibelio (assembly GCF_023724105.1). Lineage (NCBI taxonomy): Eukaryota > Metazoa > Chordata > Actinopteri > Cypriniformes > Cyprinidae > Carassius > Carassius gibelio. The sequence goes on along the minus strand of NC_068374.1, from coordinate 33,935,703 downwards.
ATCACGATTTAATGTCAGTTTCCTTTTCTTTTTCATCAGCAAAACTGTAGCTATTTTTATCTATTGTGTTGTTTAAATTATGTATATTATATTGTAATTGTTTTTATATTTATGTATTGTATACATAAATACAAATGTTTAGAATTTATATAGAAATCCTCTTGATAATATCAGTTCAACTTTCTGCCAGCAGAGGACACTGTAAACACTTTTATATACTGTACATATACTGGACATTTCTACATCAAAACTACAGCTCATGTTGTCCTGAGACTGGCTTTATTATTTGACACATTATCTCATAAAACTGCACATTATTTTGAATAATTATAAGGGTCGTTCATATGAATTATAATCTCAAATGAGATGTCTGTTTCACACTTGATCATCGCCTGTACTGTTATTTGATCCAAGTAACAACAGGTGTGTGTGAAATTCGGTTTAATTTCCAGTTTAAGCAGGTTAGTGAATCTAAACTAACAGGACAAGGCTTGACCGACTCTCAATGTCGACAGTTTCATGCACGATAATTGGCAAAGACATGCATTCATGCAGAAAAAAGGGAAATGCAGTGAACAGACAGAGGAGGGCATGCAGTGATCGGAGGCGTCATGTGCACTTTCAACTCACAGGATTTAGGAGAAGAGTGTGTGACCAGAGATCAGGTCAGTGTGTGTGTGCATTTGTGTACATGCTTTTCATTTGTCATGGTTATGCTTTTCAGTTAATGAAATATTATTTTTATTTTATATGTATAATTTAATTACTTCTTTATTAATATATAATGGATATATATATATATTTATATAGGGTTAGGGTTATATTTATGTCTATATAGTTTCTATATCTTATTTATTTGTTTATTTAAAACATGATTCATATTAATTTTTTTGTATTTATAGGGTTCGTATTATGTTATATTTTTTAAGATATAAGTTTTTATATCTTTTTTATTCATGTATGTATTTATTTATTTTGAATATAATTAATATCAAATTATATATATATATATATATATATATATATATATATATATATATATATATATATATATATATATAATGGGTTAGGATTATATTTTATATTTATATTATTTGATATATATATATATATATATATATATATATATTATTTTATATATTTGATATATATTATATTATTTATATAATTTGAAATCTTATTTATTTTAAATATAATTAATATATATATTTATAGACTTTTTAGATCTCAATTTGTATTATTTATTTATTTTTTGTTTATATATTTATACTTTCAAAATATTACATTTGTGATTGTGTGTGATTTAAAAATCTAAAATTATATACATTTCCTGGTTCTGCTCATCTCTAAAATTTTTGATTGCTAAAAACTAGTGATATTTGTTTTATTTGTTGAAAGTGCAAGCGGTGAGTTGTTCTGAGGTTTCTCTTCAGGTTCTCATGACACTGAGAGCTTGTGGATGCAGCACTTCTCCTTCTGTGGGTCTGTCGTTGAAAGCGTCACAGTGAGAGAGTCTTTGTCATGAACTCAGAGCGTGAGGAACTGAGAAAACACACTGAGGAAGCTCCTGAGATCATGAGCTTCTGTCAAACATGCTGCTTTTATTTGAGATTAATTTGTCTTTTATTTATTAAGGGAAAAGTGGACTTCACTGGGAATTATAAAACGGCAAAAAGACATTAGGGGAAACTAGTAGAAGCTGTCAAAGTTTTGCAGCAATGCAGCTGATTTAATGAACGCTGATCTTATAGCGGGGCATGTTGTCACACAGTATCTGGATACTGCTGCTTATTGCATTGCTCTTATTTTTGACTGAAACAGTTTTAATAATTAAATGCAACTCAGTGAAAAAAATTAAAACATATTTTAGAGTAAAAACTTCAGCTTAAATAAAAATAAAGCTAATTAGAAATAGTATATAACCCTAGAAAAATTTTAAAAAGCATAAAGAAAATAAAAGGTATAATAATAAAAAAAGTCTTATGTTTATTGCAGTGTTAAATAAAACTTAAACTATTAAAATATTTTTATTTCTAGTAAAAAAAAAAATAGACATATTTAAAAATGAGTAAAAATGTTAAAAATTACAAAGCACAGAAGAAAATTTAATTAAACTAAAATTAAAGTGAAAACTGAAAATATGAAAATAAAAGCTACAGTGTAATGTAAAATATGATCTCATAGCGGATATGTGGATTCTGCTGTTTATCGCAGTGTTGTAACTATTAGAAATTGTTGTAGATAATTCAAATAAAATATTAATATAATTATTACATGTGAAAAAAAAATTAACTGAATTAATACATTAAAAACAATAACCAATAAAAATGACGAAAAGCACATAACAAAATTTAATTAAAAATCATATTTTACAAAATATATCATGGTATTTAATGCTATTTATTTATTTACATGTAAACGGAATGAACTTTTTGTAACACAATAAACCAATGATTTGGCCGACTAATATGGTAACCAAGTTAAAACTATTGTGACAACTTTCCCAAAATGCACAGAAATCCTCATTTAATAAGTCAGATATATGCGACCTTACCATCACAAAAACACTGCAGCAGTGTTTCATAAATCTATAATCACACAATGATGCTCAAGAGGATGTGTGTTCAAGTGCACAGTAGAGGAAGCAGCGATTTCCACTAAAAACATCCTTCAGATGTCGCCTTCAGTTTAAGACTCATTCAGTAAATGGTGATTTCTTCATTTTTAAAACAACTTCAAAAACTCAACCCGTAATCCACACATTGTACTGTGGACTGTGCTAGCTTACACCGTGCTCAAAAACTTCTTAATCAGTTAACTGGTGTATGCCTGGCTTTGCAGAAGTGTGTGTTGTGTGAACTTCTGTCTCCTTTTATTAATGACATTCAAAGGAGGTTTTCTGAAAAGTTTCTAGTAGTGTGCTTTGGTTTGGCTGTATAGCAGCTTTATGAACACAGGAAGTGATGTTTCAGATAACGTGGGTTGTTCAACGTGGGTTTTACCCACAAACTCAACTAAAAAAATAATAATAATTACGAGTAGTCATGTATATGTTTATTGGTGAAATGGCAAATGGTGACAGCGGCGTGATTGCTTTACATTTAAAACACAATTTCTTGTGTAAATATAATTCATATATTTTTATTAAGAGACAACGTGGAATATTTGTGCCTTTGAAGCTTACAAATGTAAAAATCTAATGAAATCTCTAAAAGTTGATTGAAATGTGCCTATAAGACGTTTTGTGTAGGCTTCTCACCATATTTAATATAAGATCTAAAATTTGAAAGAAGAGGACAGAAATTCTAAAATATTTTTAAATATTCAAATTGTTCAAAATTATTTAAATGATTGATTTTAAAATTATCATTTATTTTAAAATAATTAAAAATAGCTATAAATATAATTACATATATTTTAAATTATATATATAAATCATTACATATATAATCATTTTTAAATAATTATTTATTTGATTACAATTACCTGTATGTGAGTTTGATTACTGTTAAAAAAAAATACTGTTTAAAATGATGAAATTATTAAAAAATGATTGATTACACTGAGTTTATTGAATTAAACTGACCCCTGGTGTTTCTATTAAGAATAAAAAACTACTTCCTGGTCATAAAAAAAAAACACCTGTTATAAAGCATCTATGGAGTCTTTATTTTCTATTGTAGTCCGAGTGTCCAGTGAAGATTTGAGCTGGAAACATCATGGATGAGAAGGAAATTATGACAGACATAACCCAAGGAAGAACGTCAGTGATCTCAAAATACCACAGAAATATTGACAAGAGGTGTGTGGGGTTTAATTGTGTGTACATCAGAAACATAAACTATATTAGACAAACACTGGGGAACAGCTGATGGTACTTCTTTTTTTTTCACTGTTTTACACAATAAACAATCAGGAAGTCATTTGTATTTATTCATTCATTCGTCTGTCCATCTCAAGTAGTCCAGTGGAAGTTTCCACTTCCAGTTTTTTTTTTTTTTTTTTTTGAGTGATAAGTTCTGTGTAATAGTATGGAAAAAAACAACACTTTTTTTAATGTAATTTAAAAAAAATACAATTTATATAAAAACAATTCCCATTTAATTTAAATTACATATTAAGTTGAAATAAAAAAAAATAATGCAGTATTATCACATAGAGGTAATAATAATAAAAAAAATATATAAATATAAATATATATATATATATATATATATATATAATTATATATATAAATGGTCAAGGGTCCTTGGATGCTTTAAAAAAAAAAAAAAAATATATATATATATATATATATATATATATATATTGAAGTAAATATTCACTCAAAAATGAAAATGACGCCATGATTTACTCACCCTCAAGCCATCCCAGATGTACATGACTTTCTTCTTTCAAAAAGTTATATTAAACATATTTGGGCTCTTCCAAGCTTTATATGTGAATAGAGGTCAAGCTCAAAACAGCGCATCCATCCATCCATCACAAAAAGTGCTCCAGGAGCAGAATAGAGGCTTTCTGAAGTGAATCGATGCAAAACAACATTATAAACCTTCATCTCTAGCTTCTGCTGACTGTCTGTCATACATGTGTTCACCAGAGAGTGGCGTAAAATACTGATACAGTCTTTCTATTTCAAAATCTTATGTTTAATTCAGTGTATTATTTGTGATATCTAGTAAGAATTGTATGATTAACGAGAAACATAGTTTGTTGACTAGTTTTGAACGTTCACACTTCACACAGTGAGGGGAAATTTTCCCGCTCTGTTTTCTCTGTAACCGTCTGCTCCGCCTTTGAAACTTTCACTTCCTGTTGAAGCGCTGCTCGAGACACGGTGTTTGTCACCTAAAGCTCTCTCTCTCTCTCTCTCTCTCTCTCTCTCTCTCTCTCTCTCTCTCTCTCTCTCTCTCTCTCTCTCTCTCTCTCTCTCTCTCTTCCAGCGGCACCAAAGATTCATCAGACTGTTCTCCCGCTGAGCGCCTCATCCAAGCCCCGCTGAGCCCCGAGCGTTCAGACGCCGTCTACTCTCACACGTCCTCGCGGGACTCCGGCTGGCACATCTGGTCGGGCTGGTGGTCAGAAGAGGTCAAAGGTCACACCGAGTCTGGACATCTCCCGGCTCCCTCAGAATCCAGCGGGAGGGACAGTGATCGACAGGAGCACGAGGACGAGACTCAGGAGAACGTCCTAAATGAAGAGACGCAGAACATGGAGAAAGATGAAGACAAACGAGTGAGAGAGATCACTAGCATCACTAGCACTAGCACTTATACTTTGTGTTCGTAATATCACAACAGAATTATTTAATGGCACATTTAATGCTAAGTAAAGCCGTTTTCGGCTGCAATATAATAAAATGGGTGAAAATGTACTAATATTATTATTATTTTTAAGATAATACAAATTGCATTGGTCTTAAACTCATTGCAAAAGGTACTGTAAATAATCAAAAGCTAAATTTATTAATTTTGTAAATTATTAAAATTGTTGTTAAATGATTCAAATGTACATTATTTAAATAATTGTTTTTATTGATTATTAAATTATTTATTTTTAGTTACTGAACATTTACCTGTGAGACGTAAATTCATAAATTATTGTAATATATTAAAGACGTTCTGTGAGAGGATAAAATTATTATTATTATTGCTATTTAATCAAATAAATTGTATTTGGATTAATTATTGTAAAAAGTGAATACCTTATTTAAACGATTACTTATTTAAATAAATGTAAATTATTAAGTTATATTATTACTGCAGGTGTTCATTTTTATTAATAACACACATCTTATGGTACAGACATGAATGGTAAGCAATCAGATCCAAATGTTAATGTAATGTGAACTGTGCAGTCTCTTGAAAAAGGGATGCAAGCTGTATCTACAGACCAAAATATCAGAGAGATTCGGGATGTGGACTCTCTTGACTGAAAACAGTATTGTGGGAACCACATAACTGCATCCTGAAAACCAGTTACAATACTTTAGCATCATTGCATCAGGTTTAAAGTCATGTTTTTGGAAAATACTAGCTAAACTGTTCATCATATTGAACTACAGAATAAATAAAGCTGCACATCAGTCTTTGTGTGACTGCTATCAAGATATTTTTATCAGAGGTGGCCCATCTAGCCGACCACATGACCCTGTTTTTTCCACTCAGACAGTTGTGTTTTAGTTTGAATGTTAGTGGCTTTCCAGCAGCAAACATTACCAAAGTTACATTACCACAGAGACATGTCACGCTTTCAGATTCAGTAACCCAGAGGGAATAAATAACAGGCTGTTTTCAACAGGAGCCGATCAAAGAGCTCAAGCTCTATAAGATAGCGAGTGAGCTCCTGCAAACCGAGAGGGCGTACGTGACCCGGCTGCATCTGCTGGACCAGGTCAGAAAAATACTCTCAAAGATAAAGCTTCATCACTGGCAGTGATGGCTCCATGAAGAACTTTTAACACCCATGGTTGGAAACTTTTTAAAAATGATTACATCATCATTTAAATTGTTAATTATAAATGTAAACAAATATCTAAATGGTTAAATTAGTATTTTAAAAAAATTCCCATCAGTCGTTCCATGAAGAGCTGTAATATCCATGGAACTTTTTTTTAAGTTATTAAAGTTATATCATTATTTAATTATTATTTAAAAAAAATATTAAATTACATACATTTTTAATTTTACAATTTATATATATATATATATATATATATATATATATATATATATATAAAAAGCTATGGTTCCATGAAGAACCTTTAACATCAATGAAACCTTTTTAAAGGTATAAAAATTATTAAATAATTTAAACTCTAATAATATTAAATTTAAACTCTAATCATTTTAAAATGATTAAATTACCAAAATTATTAAATTTAAAAATGTCCCTTTTTTATTATTAATAAATATTTAAGTTATTCCTTTAAAAAAAAAATTTGACGATTATGATTTAAAAAATTTAATTATGATCACATATGGCTCCATGAAGAACCTTTATCATTCTTGAAAACTTGTAAAAAATATATAAATAATTATTACATTAATTAAATTATTATTTTAAACTTTTAATTTATTTATATGATTAATTTTAATATGATCATGCATGACTCCATGAACAATTGTTCAATTAATTAAACTATTAATTTAAAAAGTAATACAATGTACAGTATATATATATATATATATATATATATATATATATATATATATATATATATATATATATATATATATATATATATATATATATATATAATTATTATTTTTATTTTTTTTAATGAAAATAAATTATTGCACAATTATTGCATCATTGCACAAAATGTTTTCTATAATGGAAAATATTCTTCATATTAATAAAATTGTTTATTTTCAGAAATGGTCACTGAAAGGTTCTTTTGGGCACCAAAAATAGTTCTTCTATGGCATTTAGAAAACCTTTATTTTTAGGAGTGTGTACACATGTGAAGTGTATTCTGTGTTTCTGCAGGTGTTCTGCGCTGGACTCACAGAGGAGGCTGGGAAGGGGACGTTTCCTGTGGAGGTGGTGAAGTCCATCTTCTCCAATGTGGGATCCATTCACACCTTCCACAGCCAGTTCCTCCTGCCGGATCTGGAGAAGCGCATGAGCCAGTGGTGAGCGCTGATTCATCTTCACACTTCTTCTCAGATCTCTCACTCTCGCTGACGTCTCCGTCCTCCTGCAGGGACTCCACGCCCCGCATCGGGGACATCTTAGCACAGCTCGCACCCTTTCTCAGGATGTATGCAGAGTACGTGAAAAACTTCGACAGCGCCATGGACCTGCTCAAACAGTGGATGGAGCGATCGGCACAGTTTAATGCCATCATTCAGGACATACAGGTGTATATATCAGATTATATCCCCTTTAACACCTGCCTCAACACTTATTCTGCCTCTTTTAAAGGCAAAATTAAATAGCTGAAAATCGAATATATATATATATAAGATCTTCCAGTTGAAAAGTATATATAAAAATAGTCAAAATATTATTTAGTTAGATTTTTTCAGTTAAATATCTAAAATTATATTTTTTTATATTTTAATTATAGTATTAAAATAATATAAAATAATTTGGTCTGATTATGCAGCTAAATATCTCAAATAAATACATAAAAATAATATAAAAATAATTTGGTCTGATTTTCTAGTTAAATATATTAAAATATATGAAATAACAAAATGAAAACGTTATATATATGTATATATATATATATATATATATGTATATATATATATATATATATATATATATATATATATATATATATACATACATATATATATATATATATATACATATATATATATATATATATATATATATATATATATATATACATATATATTAAAAATAACTATATAGCAGGTGCATGTGCTTCTAGATAAAAAAAATAAATAAAAAGTTCCAGACCTATTCATTATGTAACACACTATGTAATCTGAGTTAACTTTCACTTTATGCAAAAGAAGCCCTTCAGATATCATCAACAAAGAAACACACACACACACACACACACACACAAACACACACACATATATATATTGTTGATGATGTTTGAAGGGCTTACCACACTTGTGCTTCCTGCTTTGATGACTTCCCTTCATAAAGTGAAAGTATATATATATATATATCTATATGTGCGTATATAAAATATGTTTTAAATTTTTTTATATGTGTAAAATAATAATAATAAAAAAAATTGAATATCAATTTTGTTGTACACCAATTTTCAGTATAAAAATCCAAGATGTCATGCAACATTTCCCAATATGTGCAGTATACAGTATATAACTAGAGCACACTTCCTAGAATACTGTATCCCCCAATGCGCACCTTCCATTTCAACTGTGATGAATGCACCGGAAACATTATTTTGGGTAAAAGTGCTCTTAGTAATGTTTATACTATTACCAATACTATTTTTAATAGCATACACAGGAGGCAGTGCATAATATGTATTGTGCGGTATGCACTAAACAGCACATCGATTGAATGTTAATGTATAATTTCTGGTTGAGATGATGATGATGATGATGTTTTGTGTTTAGAGTCAGGAGGCGTGTGGGAACCTGACTCTGCAGCATCACATGCTGGAGCCGGTGCAGCGCGTTCCTCGCTACGAGATGCTGCTCAAAGACTATCTGAAGAAACTCCCGGAGGACGACCCCGACCGCAGCCAGGCCGAGAGTGAGAGATGCATGCATTACATGGGTTCCTCACAATTTATAATACACTCCTATATGTTTAAAAGGACCGTGTCTTTATGTTTTAAGCACAGAAAACGTATATTGCACAAGAATGTGAACGTTTTAGATTAAGTGAAAGTGTTGTTTGGCTCCCCGACTGTTTTCAGTTTCATAACTGATTGAGATATCACTTCTCCTTCTCCTTTCCAGAGTCTCTGAACATCATCTCAATGGCTGCCACACACTCCAACACGGCCATCCGCAAGATGGTGAGAGACACTTTCACTTAACCTGCTAGATTAGTCAGAGCAAGATGGCCTGTTTCCCGACTGCGTTTATGATTTTCATATGCAAATGTGCTTCGATTGCAACTTTGCAACTATTTTTTAAATTTCAGATATATTTCTAAGAGTCAATCCTGAGCCCATTTGAAAGTTTGCATCCAAAGCAAACCTTGTTATAGATTATTTAATTGCTCTTTTGTAGCATTTCATCATAAAAATAGCCGTAGAACCACCAAACACCAAGAAACACCAACCCACCGTCCGGCTCTACAAGCCATTAGTGTTTTGCTCTCTATAAAGTCTTCATTGGTTTTATTCTCTTCACATGTTTTCCAGGAGAACCTGAAGAAGCTCATGGAGATCTATGAGATGCTGGGAGGTGAGGAGGACATCGTTAACCCATCCAACGAGCTCATTAAAGAAGGACAAATCCTAAAGCTGGCCGCAAGGAACACCTCGTCCATGGAGAGATACCTTTTCCTGGTTAGTTGCTTCATACTGAGTATTTTTAACTGGTTTTTGATCTCGCTTGATTTTGATGTTTTTTCAGAAAACAAGATTCATGTCATTTTTGCATCTGAAGTAAATGTATCTCGATTGCTGAGGAACATGATAAAATGCATTTTTTTGCAGCATGTGCCATCATTTGGGAGTTAAAACCACACCATCCGTCTCTTTTCACAGTTTAACAACATGTTGCTGTACTGCGTGCCCAAGTTCAGTCTGGTGGGCCAGCGGTTCACCGTGCGCACGCGGGTGGGCATCAAGGACATGAAGGTGCTCGAGACCTCCAATGACGACTATCCTCACACGTTCCAGGTGTCGGGGAAAGAGCGAACGCTGGAGCTGCAGGCCAGGTGAGAGCAGAACCGTGTGGATCAGAAACAAAGCGTCTGTTTTAGCTCATAATGACTGTAGCTTTCTGTGTTCACAGCTCGGAGCAAGACAAAGAGGACTGGATCAAGGTATCAGTGTTGTTGTGTTGCTCAAAGCTGCTTTAAATCGCAATTATGATCTGAATGTAAGATTTAGGAAAGTATGGAAGCTTGTTTCCGCCACAAAGTAAAAAATAAAAAAGGTAATTAAGACTCACGGTTCTGAATTTCCACATTTGTTTCTCGCAGAGTTTATATCTCACCATTCAGACTTGTTTTCTCGCAATTCTGAGAGAAAAAAAAAGTCATTTTGAGCTATAAATCTGAATTCATAGCTATAATGAATATACAATCATCTTTTTTTTCATTACTTGGAAGAAATGTGTGATTTTCTGACTTTTTTTTGTTCTCATAATTGCACATTTACAGTATATCTCATTTTCTGTTTATATACCATTTATTAATGTATCTGTTACAAGCTCAGAATTATGAGTGGAGGGATTAAAAGTCTGAATTGTGAGAAAATGTCAAAATTGTGAAATAAAAAGTCAAACTACCTTAAAACTAAATTTTTATATACATGGCGGAAACAAGCTTGTGACTTTTTTCCTTCTCCCTTTTTTTAAATCTCACAATTTCTATCATAATTACAATAAGAAAAAAATCTGAACCGTGGGATATAAACTCTTTAATTAAATTAACTTTTATTCAGAATTGCGAGAATTATATCCTGCAGTTATGCAAGGGGAAAAAAAGTCAGAATTATGAGACAAACTCAGAATTAAATATATATAAATGTTTTTCTCACAAATATGAGTATATATCCTTCAATTAGGAGTTTATATCAAAATTGCAATTATTTGGAGGCAGAAACAAGCTTCCATAGTAAAATTTCAATGTGGTTTGTTCTAGGCATTCCAGAAGACCATTGAAATCTTTCAGCAGAAGAATGAATCGTTCAAATCAGCCTCGAAAGAAGTGGTGGATGAGGTTTCTGTAAGTAGAAAGAGAAAAGGTCATGCATAAAGACAACTGTGCTGGGGGTCAAGGGGGAAATCTTCTGTGCTCTTGTGTTTTTCAGAAAGAGGAGCTGGGGAAGAGAGCACCGCGCTGGATTCGGGACAATGAGGTGACCATGTGCATGAAATGCAAGGAGCCTTTCAACCCTCTGACCCGCAGGAGACACCACTGCAGGGCATGTGGATACGTGAGTTTGCATGCATACATTTATCTGAACGAGCACTTCCTGTTGACTTTTATCAATGTGTTAAATAGATAAGAATTATAAACCAGCCATAACTCTATTTTGTTTTGTTTTTGTACGCCAAATAAATAATGTTTTGAAATGTATCTTAGGTTGTGTGTTATAAATGTTCGGACTACAAGGCTTCGCTCAGGTACGACGGCAACAAATTAAACAAGGTGTGTAAGGACTGTTTCTTCATTCTGACCGGACGAGTGGATACCGAGGAACCAGTTAGCGGGAAGAAAAGAGGAATTCTTGAGGTACGTCTTAGACTAGAGTTTTTCTTCTGTTTGCATGAACCGTTTTTGAAATAATATTGATTGTTTTTTCCTCTCCTCTTGGCCTGACTAGATCGAAGCAGCTCAGGTCTCAGGAAACAGTTTCCTGTGTGGCTTCCTGCAGTACAGTACAGACCGAACTAAACCGTGTCAGAGGCTCTGGTGTGTTGTTCCACAGCATGATGCACTGGTTCTTTACCTGTATGGAGCTCCACAGGTGAGAGACGCAGTGCTTTCCAGCTCACATGCATTAGCCTTCAATGATGCAATATGAAAAAAGCTACAAAATGCTTCTAAATACTCCTTAAAAACACATTTTGTAACTTGCTTCACTTTATGTTGGCTTGACCAAACTATGCCCTAGCGACCACTCAGAACAACCAATAAACAATGGGCTAGTTGCATATCTCCGCCATCTTGGATTTCCAGTCTTGCGAGTGTGTGCTAGGATTAGGGATGGGTACCGAAACCTGGTATTAAATTGGCCCCGGGGCTAAATTATGAAAGACCGTAGTATCAGTAAGATCTGACGGTATCGGTTCTGCTTTCGGTACTGGAGGAAAAAAAATTAAGCACTATGTATTTTTGCTTAATAGTGTTGTCGTGCACATTTAATCTCGCCAAACATTTCTAATTTGCGATCATATTAAGACGTTTGTCCGTGTGATCTGCGTGAACTCTCATGCACGCCGCGGAGGCTGTCTGTCAGTCACACACACACACACACACACACACCACAACGAGCGCACGCACATGCATTAACTGTACGTAAACTCCAAAGTGTGGTTATACTTCACTAGAGTTAATGCTGACAACCCTCGTTGTCATAAGTGCAAAACAATATTTGCATGTAAGGGCTGAAACACAAGCAATCTGTCAAAGCATCTTTCAAAAGTGCATTATGTGTATCGACTGCCTAGCTAGCTTGTTTCTGGTTGTTGCCCCATCTACGTCACGTCAGGTATGAATGCTAAAATCATGTTGAATCAACGTTGTTCACGTTATTTAAAATAAATGTAAAATCTCCCTGGTTTACTAACCTTATGTAGAAATTCTGTTGATTTCTTTTGGGAAAAATGAGAATGAAATCAACATATTTTCTACTTGTTTTTAAAATTCCAAATAAGGAAAAATCAGTATGTAAATGTAAACATTTATTTGGCAAACTTAAATGCACAGCACCTCAAGTTAGTTTACAAAATAGCCAATTGCCACATTTTGCAACATTTTTATTATATATATATATATATATATATATATATATATATATATATATCATTTTTTTTTTTTTTTTTTAGCTGCAGCTATGAACAAACCAACTCCTCCTAACACTTCTGGTCCAAGACAAGCCCATTATTAATTTTACATAAGCATATTATAAAAAAAATAAATAAAGAAATGTTAATTCTGTTCTCAACTTATTCTTTAAAAAAACAACACACAACACAAAGTACCGATAAGAATACCGTTAAAGTACCGGACCGTCAAGCTGTATCGGTAACAGTAGTAATACCGTTAAAACCTTAACAATACCCATCCCTAGCTAGCAACCATTCAGAACACCTTAGCATTGCCCTAGCCGTAGTAACTTATGTTCTACTTTGAAATGTTAATATTGACTTTGAATGACTCTGTTCTCTCTGGGGATCTTGTTCCCAGGATGTCAAAGCCCAGTGTACCATCCCGCTCCTGGGGTACCAGGTTGAGGACGTCCAAAGGTCTGTGGATCATCCTCCCACCAGCTTCCGTCTACGCCAATCCAAATCTGTCCACTACTTCACTGCAGACACGGAGGAAGTGAAACTGCGCTGGCTGGGAGTGATATCCAAAGCCGTGATCGGGGAAATGCCAGAATGCCAGACGCCAGACGATGGTGACTTTGCCAACGTTTGCCATGAAGACATGCCTGATGGTACCTGAAACAGACTCAGCGTAGAAACACTTACGTAACAGATTGGGATGTTTTTGGGAGTGTATAAATCGTTTTTTTTCCCATGCAACCTATGCGCAGTCAGTTGATTGATATTTAATGTATATGATGTCAACCTCAATCAGACTCTTAAAAACATTCAGTGTGATTATTTAAATGATTATATTCTCAAAAGATTGTTCGCAGACCAATTCCCGCAAGGCAAGTCCAAATTGTGCTTTGTGATTTATTGGACTTTCTCTTTATGATGTATTATGTATATTTTAAATTTGCATTGTTTATATGCTGCTTGTCATTGTCCCTAAGATTTATGCACTTTATTGCTTCTTGTAAACCAGGATGTTGACATTAAAATTAATTATTAAAAGTTAAGCTCCTTTGACTTGATTCCATAGACCTTTCTATAGCTACCATCTGAACCCTATAGAAACCACTTTGAACACCTAAATAATAGCATTGCTAGAAAACACTGATCCCTCTGAAACCTTATAAAACTTTATAAAACACTTTGAACACCGAAGCAATGCGGAAACCTGGTTTAATGATTAACACTGTAAATAAATATGGTTTTGACTGCAACAGTATTTCTCATAAAAAAAACTTTTTTGTGATCTGGACAATGTAAGCTAATGAAAAAATACAAAAATACTGTATTAAAGTGACCTTTCAAAATGCAACAAATATAGAAATCTAACCTGAAATTGACTTTGTGCAATGGTTTTAAATCCTCTAATGTGTGACCGCAGCTACAACTCAAAACTAATATTTTATTAAATTAATATTAAGCGGGGACAGAAATGGTGAAAAGAACAACACTGCAACTACATAACTCCCTCAGCAGCCAGTCTTAAGTTTTCGCATCATTAGAATATAAAAAAGCCCAAAAATAATATTATAAATATTCAGCTGAAAACATTATAGACTTTGCATTCAGGCATGAACGTTGTAAAAATGTAAACATATAGTATACTGTATCATGCAGAGAAGATGTTAATGTAATTCACAGAATCATTTGGTGTGAATATCTGTTTTTGTCAAATTTTGCGAGAATTGCGAGAAATATGGTGTCTTTCCAGAACTACTGTCCCAGTGCAGATGAAACATTTACCTCTCTCCGGTAGGTAAATATTCTGAAGCGGAAAGGACGTCCCCATTAGGAATTAATGGCTTTAAGCTATTTGTCCTCGTGAAGGAGAAAAACTGGAGCTACTACATTGAACACAACTCTGCTAACAGTTTTGTTTTTCTCACTTACATGTTCAGTGGTGTAGAAAACAAATCTGCGAATTCTCAGAAACATGAAGAAGTATAGTTGGCCAAAACCATTATCATGCCATTTTTCATTATTCGTCTTCATGTAATTGCAAACCAGTACGACTTTATTTTATTCTTTAAAACACAAAATAATAGTTTTTTTTGATAATTAATGTGCATGGGATACAAAAAAAAATAATAATAACTTTGGACCCCTTTGACTTTGCATCATATAAAGAACATATTTAATGCATGCAGACATTTTTTTGTTAAAATAAAAAATAAATTGAGCTGAATAACCGACAGACACATTGACACCGTTTATTTACAAAGCTTTTTAATATAAAGTTATTAAATATGTATTTTAAAAATATATTTCATGTTGATGTGGGACATATCTATATATAAAATAAATGATCCAGCTGATTAAATATATACTAAATGCTAAAGATTATAGTTAATAATTGTAATCAATATAATTTCCACATACCTTTATTTTTATTATATATATATATATATATATATATATACATACACACACACACACACACACACACACACACACACACATATATATATATATATATATATATATATATATATATATATATATATATATATATATATATATATATATATATATATATATATTTTTTTTTTTTTTTTTTTGGTTTCATCGCATGACCAGATACATACTATGCCTTTTATCACACCTTATTATGAGACACATTTACATACAGAATAAATTATCTAAAGGGTGACAAATAAATGCAAATAAGAGATTTCAGCCATGACATCTGTGAATAAAACTTTTTGCATAATGCTGCATCCACGCTGATAGGTCCAAGTCATATTAGAGACAGAAATAAAATTCTTTGGTGGTCCATCTCTAAATGTACACCAGTGAAAAATATCAGCTCTTCTACTGACTTTGGCTATTTATAGCCTTTTAATGCATTTAAACAGACCCAATTCAAAATGGTATTGCACTACAGCGCAAGATAGTACAAAGACAGCAAGAAGTATTAAAAACAACATAATGCATGATGTACGTGCATTAAATAATAATATAATTTAGGTCTTTAAAAAGCAAATTTCGAAAAATACAGCAACTGAACACTTTAAAAAGTGCCATTAATTAAAAAAAAACACATAAATGTACTTTTTGTCTTCAAGTTGAACGTTTCTCCACACCTTGTTTAATGCCTAGCACCAAGTGTAGGAACCAGTTGAACTGCACCGTCCAACCCTTGTCCCTGCAGATCTCGATTTGGTCCAAGAAGTGTTGTTTGGCCTCGTCCTCTGACTGTCCGACTGTCAGTGCTTCCCGTATGTACTCAATGTCCTCCTTGCTGGACAGCTGAGGCATGCCGGTCATCATCATCATGGAGAACAGGATGATCAGCAGGTTGGTGTGGTGTCTCAGAGCCAGATATGCCTTCAGGCAAACGTTCTGTGAAGAGGAAGAGGGAGATTACGTTTAGTCACAGCAGAGGAGTCTAACAGGTGAAATAAAATGAACGTACCTGAAACTGGAGAAAATTAGGGCTGCTTTTTTTGCCCGTTGTGCACATCACATAGAGGAAATCAGGAGTCAGCACAAAAGGAACTCGCTCCTTGCTGATCCCCAAAAAACTCTTGTAGTTTCCGAGAATGTGACCGAAATCAATGTGGAAGAGGTTACCTAGTTGAAAACACATGCATTATGTTAATGCTTCTTGAACTGGTTAACTAATGAAAAATTCAGGTTTCAAGAAAGAGTTGAGCTCAAACGTCAGCATTTGCTGCATAATTGTAATTAGCATCATTTTTTTATTTTTTATAAAGCATATATCAATGCACAATGCAAGTTAATGGAAATGGCATTTTTGGTGGATGCACATTTACACAATTATTGTGTTAAAACTTGTGTATTATTTGAGCTGTGCAGCTTTTTAAATCAGAATTTTTACAGTCATTTTGTTGTTTTAAAGTATATGACATTTAATGTTGTAAAACTGGTTATAACTTTATACAGAAAAAAGTCAATAAATTATAAATTTTTTCCATACCAAAATCATATTAACATATCTTAAAAGATATATATAATATATATATATATTGTAATGTTTTTTATACTTTATTATTTCATACAACATAAATATTGTTTTATTTTATTATTATTTTATTTCAGCTTTATTTTAATCACAGATAATAGTTTTGGTTAATAATAACAAAACTGATTCACTTCAATTGTAAGTACCTCACTGTGAACCAATTTATTTATTTATTTTTTAAAGGAAGGATGAGTGAAACTACTCCCCAAATGCTATGAACTGAGCTTAACTTTCACAGAGCCTGGAATATTCCTTTAACAGCAGCAGAGCTTCCTGTAATAACAATAATTACCTGTCTCTGTGATCATTATGTTGTCATTGTGACGATCACCGATGCCCAGGACATAAGTTGCCACGCAATAACCTCCACAAGAGAACACAAAGCGTTCAACAGCCTGCTGAAACTGAAGAAGTGGTATGGGGTGAAAAAAAATGTTTCACATTTGCATTCAGCAAACATCTGACGTATGATCTAACCCCTTATCAGAATGTGAGCTCGTCCAAACCCACAGACGATGGTACACAAGTCAAGATAGACTGTTTAAAAATAGCACAATGATGTGTAGGTGCTGTGTTTAGTCTCCACAAAGGCCTCATACAGAGACACCAATGCACCAGGACGTGACCGGTTTCCTTCCTCTTTAGCACATTCAACAGTATAAATGGTAAATAACATACCTTCTCCTCGTTCACGCACTTTTCACGAAGCCACTGGCTGAGGATCTCATCTTTAAAAGCTCCGGTGTTCCCGACAGTACTTTGCTGAATGTTAGCAATAGTAGTGGCATCCTTCACTATTTCAATCATTCCTAGAAGCGGAGGATCGGGAATTCAACATGTTATGTTATCTGACTCACAGCAGGGTGGGATGCATTTACAGATCTTTAATTGCTGTTGCTTAACACATCAACCACAACTACCAATTTTATTTCCAGTGGAAATGCATCCATATGGTAACAAGGAAAGATCCAAGGACTCCAGCTCCCAAATAGACTCCATTATGAGTAAAATCTGTGAGGGAAAAAAAGCCAATTTGAAAGACACCACTGATAATGTCGATCATGATTACTAGCATGCATTTAAATGATGTCTACCTGTAATATCAGCATATCCTGACGAAGGTCATCCCCGTCTTTAAAGATTATCCCAATTGTGTCATGTGACAAGGTGGTCGGGTCAGCTCGTTTGAACTGCAGCCACAATGGTTTCTTCTTGGATGCCATCACTTTGCATTGCTCGATCTACAATTAATATATTAATTAATGGGTGCATTAGCCAGGACTGTTAATAAAAAACTGTTTCTTACTTTTAGAGGATGTTAAATAAATATTCAGGGTTCAATACAAGCTGCTGACAACACTTGTGGTCAATGGGGCCAATTAGCATGTGTAGAACTTAGAAGCACTGTAGCTTAGTAGCAACTAAAATGGAAGAGATGGTATGGTTTTACATACCACAAGTGCCCCTGCCCGTAAGCCTGGGTCATAAGGCACTTTAAAGCTGTCCGGTAACCCTGACGTCTGCAGACATTCCAGTTTCTGACGCATCTGAAAAACAACTACAGTGTTCCCGCAACATTAGATGTGTACTGCACTGGCCTACTGCCATATGCTAGGGACAAATACTGGCTGTTGTTGTCACCTTGTGCTGACACATCATACTTCTCAGCCGACATTTGCTTAATCTCACGAGTGACTTTTTGCAAGGCCTCTGTCATCTCCACTTGCTTCCTTAAGTCCTGGAGCATGGCTTCACCACAGCCACGGAGGTAAGCTTCAAGTATTACGGCATACCTCTGCTGATAGTGCATGGATTGAGCGATTTCGCTACGCAGGAACCAGAACAAGAAATGGCCAATCCGCTTACTCTGTGAAGGAGTCACAATAGGTTAAACCAAAAACACTTTAAAAACTCACTGTAGACGGATGAGGTTCTGACTTACTCGAAGCGCACGCTTGAGAAGAAACCTGGCGAGTGCACTGTCATGGTACGGTTCGAATTTTACAGCCTACAAAACAAATAAGCAGCAAAGAAAATTAAGATTCTCTGAGTTGCACAAAAGCGTCACATTACATGGCGTGGCTCATTTCATGTAAATATTCACTTTGCATGCTCATTTTAATAGCCAGCTGAAGATTTTATGTTAATGTCGAGTTGTTATGTCTGAGCAGTTATGCAAACAAAAACAACAGTGTGTTTGAATACCCGAGCCTCACCTGAACAAGCTGCAGAAGATACCGCAGGACATCGTCATCTTCAAGAGTCTCCAACTTCCGGACGGCCAATGTGCGCACATTTTCATCAGAGAAGTGGCAGTCCAGTAACTGCAACGCCAAACCCACATCAAGCGAGCTTCGGTCCCACATGGTGCTCCTCTCCAGGAGACAGTGCGTTATTGCAACAGCCTCTTGTTTGCCCCACTTAACCGAGGAAAGAAACTTCGGATAGGCTTTGGGATCCTTCATGCACTCCTGCCGAAAGTGCCAAAGCAATTCTTTGTCTTCAGAGCTGAGCGGATGCAAAGGGTCGGTGGCAATAATCTGCTCGAACTGTTTGCGCAAATGATTGGGCATCTCTCTTTGTCCTCGCTCCCCTTCCATTTCCGAATCGGGAGAATCCTTGCTCTTGGGAAGAGCCACTGGGTAGCAGTACTTGTCCAGGAGAATGGCAACAGCCATGGAGCTTTCCTTGTCCGGGTTGGTTGCGGACGTAAGTTTGTCTGCGTTAACGCTGCTGTTGTCTTCACTCTTCTCAGGCATCTTCCACATGTGCAAGATGAACTCGCCCTGCCTGAGCAGGGAGCGGTGGTCCACCATTAGCAGGTTGACATAGTATAGCAAGCGGCTCTTGTTTTTGCATTCGTTTTCCTTGGACGTTTGAGTCTGCGCTTTTCCACAGGACACCTGCAGGCTAAGTCGGGCACCTTTGGGTAAGTCCTTGATCTTTATGTTGAACTCCAACCAGGTGTTCCAGAGCACCTCCTCCGTGAAGGGTTTGGAAGTTGTCCTTTCTTGGGCCAGCAGCTGTTGTCCGTGGAAAATACTTGCTTCTACAAACACAATCATCTCGGAATTACGTGGCAGCACTGGTATGTCAATCCCCAAGATCTTCACCCTGAATTTACGATTGCAGTCCCAAAGGGAGATGGTAAACACCTTCTCGTGGTCTTTCTCAGTGATGGTCAGTTGTTCATGAGTACCAGCGACTCCAGTGCAATCATCGACCTGAGACCATTCCTCTTTTTGGACCACGTCTTGTTCTGGGTCTAGAGGATGCTCTAAAACCAAATGGATCTCTTCACCATTTTTAAGACACTGTCTGATCCAGTGGAAATCTTTGATGGCGTAGTTGCCATATAGGTATTCCTCTCTCCCACAAACCCTCAAGACAAAATCGGATTCGCTGACATCTTCCGATATGCCTAAAAGTGCTCGCTTTTTAGTGATTTTGTTGAAGAAATTTTGAAGAACCTGGACAGGCGTGTCATCTATAGACACCTTAATAGTCTGGCTTGTTGTGTCCTTGTGTATCACAACCAGGATGTGATTGTTGCTTATTTTGCTCAGCAGGTATTCAGGGAGAGGCTTTGAGGTTATCCAGGGATCCGTTGAGTAAAGTTTGGGATCTCGATCAGACAGCTCAATTTTCCGAGGGGTCAGTAGCTTTCTTCGCGTGAACTCCAGTTCGTCGTCATGGACGTTACTGACATCTGTTACATCATATCCAATTAGGTGGTTCAGAAACCGTTGATATTGAAGCGAATCCTCAGAAGGCTGCGTTCTTACAACCAGGTGAATCTTACCGACCTCTTTTCTCAATGCTTTCCAATATCTGATACAGTCAAGGGTTTGGAATACCTGCTGCTTGTCGTATATCTCATACCAGTTGCCTTTCTTCTGGTAGAGCAGCATGCAGTGGTCCGGAGAGTATTTTTGGTAAAATTCAGGGCACAACTTAGTGGTTACAGCTCTGTGCCAGATCTGAACCTTCAGCTGCTCCACTGTCCAGTTGCCAGTAACGTCCAAGTGCAATGTGTCTGGGTACTTGCTGTTTTTATCGCTGGTGGGAAGAACAAACTCTACAGCTATTTGATCCGTCGATACAGCGGAGGCAGAAGTAAACGCTTTCATCTTTCTTCTTCTCCTCTTATTTTCCTCTCTGCGAACTACTGGTGGTTCATCATCACTGGCTTGGTGTTCCATAACCAATGCTAAATTAGAAAAAGTACGTTTTTTTTACACAAAGGACTAGGGCAGCTTTTTTTTTTCATGCATATATATGAAAAGCCACCATACGCCACCATCACAATATTTTGACAATGAACAATTTTTATTCTAACTATTAACCCCACACCCATCCTGAATGTTTGGCAATGACTGCGTGACTGATACTATATATATATATATATGGAGAGAGAGAGAGACACCAGCTTTTAAAAATAACTATATAGCAGGTGCATGTGTGCTTCTAGATAAAAAAAAATAAATAAAAAGTTCCAGACCTATTCATTATGTAACACCCTATGTAATCTGAGTTAACTTTCACTTTATGCAAAAGAAGCCCTTCAAATATCATCAACAAAGAAACACACACACACACACACACACACACACATATATATATATATATATATATTGTTGATGATGTTTGAAGGGCTTACCACACTTTTGCTTCCTGCTTTAATGACTTCCCTTCATAAAGTGAAAGTGTATATATATATATATATATATATATATATGTATAAAAATTAAGTTAGCAAATAACGCAATAGGAATGTCACTGCAATCAATTTGTTTCCTACACTGACCAGTTTGCAAGAGTAAACTGAAAGAAACATTTCCATGTTGTAGAAACACACAGCAAATACGGAAGTTTCTTAAAATAATAACACTGAAAATTGTGTCATTTAGAATGAAAACACAAGATATTCATCTATGGTGCAAGGTTATTGTTACACAAAATAATAAGACAAACTAATTGTAACACTGACAGATCAGAAGTAACGGTTTTGCCGGAAGAAAATCGTTAAAACTCACCGTTCAGCAAACGCAGAACCAATGACCCTGAAGGCGTTCGGGTGAAAATTTATGCATGGATGCAATGAAACTCAGTACAGTCAACACAAATATCAGCAGTTACAGTCCAAAAGAAACACGATCTTTCACAGAAGTGCGTTTCCTCTCAACTCCACATCTGATCAGACGCATGACGGATTCAGCGGCTTCTCCCATTGGTCTGACGCTTTTATTGTGTCACTCTCTACACTGAAGAATAGCATGTGTTTTTTAATGCAATGGTGTTTTGCATAGATAACACGGGTTTTCGATATTATAACGATACGGATTTAAAATGCAAAGTTGTTTTTGTTTTTTAATGAATTTTAAATTCATCAAGCTTTCCAGCTCATTCACTCAAGTGATGAAGAACTGTTTAAATGCTTTGCCCTGACCTTATATTGTTCATTTATATCATGCACTGACGCATTATTTGGATTGGCTTTGCATTAACAACCCCTCAGCATTATTTGTCAATTTTTGTATAGTATTTCTTATTAGAAAAATTGCTAAAGGATATTTGTAATTTTAGAAGGGAGATTTGTGTTTTAATTTAGTTGTTTACATGTCAACAACACAAAATCTGATGCAAGCAAAGACTTAAGATAAAATTAAAGTTTTAAGTCCATTTAGACATTTCATTTGCACAGTCAACATTTCACTATAATTACTTGAGCAATGATGTCCTCTGGTGGTGTGTTAGAGGCACACATTTATAATTTAGAATTATTCATTGAAATTTTGACATCTCATTCACACATACGGGTTAGGTTAGGTTAGGTTAACCCATCCACATATTATATGTGTGATAGTGATGGCAAGTATTGTAGTATATATATATATATTTTTAATATTCTTTAAAGTTTATGGTATACTGTCAGCAACTGTGGTGTTGGTGTTTGGCCTTTGGCCATATATATTTATTATATAATAATAATATTATTTACATTAATATTATAATAAGATTTATATTAGATTTATATATTACAATAATCATCATCATATTTATTTATTTATTTAAATAAAGGTAGAAAATCCAGTTGCTGTTCCCATGCTTTAAAGCGTCTGACCGTCCAATCGGCTGTAAAAGTTGGATCAGCAACTAATGCATTTCCTTAATGTTTGTAACCAACAAAATCTGCAGATTTGCTCATTTATTACTAAGGTCACTGGGTATTTTCCATGGCCTCTGTGGCTCCCCCTCTGTCCGTTATATGTAACTGCAGTCACTGATCTGTAAAACTGACGTCACTTACATACCCTTGCGCACAGCCAATCAGAAAGCGGCTACAACAGAGTTTGAGGCGGTGGGTCCTTCTTGACGTCATTGACAGCTCAGCCAGAGATTGGTCAGACCTTCCCATTAAAGTCATACAGTAGGCAAAGAAATTCCATTGAGTTAGCAGCAGTCATTACACTGGTTGGAGCATAAGAAACCCTTCTGAAAAAATATATTTTATTCATATTTTATTCTATGCCCTTTGTAGAGGACGCCAGGACTAAGTTATTAAAAAATAAACAGACATGAAAAGGCATGTAGGAAAAATAAATCAATAAATTATCCACCAATCAGTTTTTAGGTTTCAGGCTATTTTTAACCAAACTTTGCACAAAGATTGCTTAACTTTGCTATGAAAGATGCGACAAAATGATTATGCTACTGTACTTTATGGAATATTGTATAAAATGTCTATAAACTGGTATTCCCATTCTATAGAATGTATCTATATATTGCATCTTATTAGCATTTTAATGTGTTCTTGGAGCAAACCATAATGAATAAAGAAGTGCAATAATGGAATTGTAATTAGTATAATATTAAGAAGACCTCATATTTCACAGGAATATTAATCTATCATTTATTTCCATATTTACTTGTTGTGTTTCCCCAAAATGGCTGATTAACATGCTGTTTGTCCTGGTGTCCTCTACAGAGGACATGTATAAAAATTATGCCCTGTTTCGTAACAAAAAGTCAAATTCCGATTTGAAACCCCATAACATTTTATTTAAAGATATTTATTAATGACAAACTATTTAAAAATTATCAAATAACTGCAAAACATTATCATATTTCCCCTAAGAGTGATAAATTTGATCATTCTGTCAATATCAGTTATATTTAAAGACCAAGGAGAGGATTGTGATGATTTATGATCAAACCCCCAAACATTTGTGCTATATGCAGGACATCCAAATTATGGCATTTATGGTTTTAGACAAATTCACTAAAATATGATTTCCTTTACAGAGAAGTGTATGCCTGGGTCCCAGGATATATATATATATATATATATATATATATATATATATACAGTATACAGGGACGTCCTTTAAACATATGTCAAAGAAATGTTTTTAAAATATACAACTTCCGTTACAGGAAATCTTTTTAATAAAAGGCAAATTAGAAATTAAATAAAAGGCATAAATAAGGGAAATGAATACGAAAACTAAATGTAAAAAATAAAATAAATATCCAATATATAATAAAAAAAATAGTAAAGCAAAACATAAAATTAAGGATTTTCTAAATTATTACATTTCTCTCTTAGAACTTTCTAAATTAAACTTTAATTAAATTTTTTAATTTTAATTTAATTTAACTTTCTGTTTTATCACCTTGCCGCGCCCCCTGCAATGACGTCTAAGTCACCTTGTCCCCTGATTGGCCAGCCCACCCCATTCGGTCCCGCCCACTGTGATTCCGTCATCCTCCCTCCTCAGCGACGGGGGTTGGTTGAGTCGGCGCGCTGGAAAAGGAACAACAGACTGACAGACAGCAGCGCGTCGAGGGAAAGATGGAGCAGCCCACTCTCGCCGTGGACTTCAATTTCTTGTTAGCTACCGACTCCTACAAGGTGAGCAGAGAGCCCCCGCCCGGCCCGGTTTGCTGTTGTATACCGGTGAACCCGTAAGTGACAGGAGAATGAGGGAAAGTGAACGAGGAGTGAAGGTTGTTTCATCCTTCAGGCCGTTAACGGTTAAATCGGTATCAGTCAGGTCGGTAGGCCGAGTGTGTGTGTGAGGATAAACGACAGGTACATCTTCATCGCTGTTCTTCTGAGTAGAATATGTGAGTTTATGTCGGTAATAACGGATAACGGGAGTCACGGGCCCTGGTGGGGTATTAACGTTATTTCTCTTCAAAAGCAAAACTGAAAGCGCTTGGTTTCTCAGGAAATGAATGTAACGTTAGCCTCCTGCTGATGGGTGTGCTACTAACCTACTAGATCTAACCTATTAGTGATTATACGTGATTTAATCAAGAACAGCACCGGGTTGACTCCATTTCAGATATTGCTGAAATAATCCGGTTTCAAAATGCAACAGATTCACTGTCATTGTAGTGTAAGACGATGCGATGTGTTTTATGAAATATTATTTATATGCTTATAGTCTGGACCACAGTGTACATTCTGATGTACGTTATATGAATATGACATATAGTAGTAGCCCATGTCCTGTGTGTAGTGCACACATAAGGCCTTATGTGTAGTCTATCACTGTTATTATAATATGCCAAAGTTAATAATTGTGAAAACCAAAATTAGGCTATAACAGATTTGTATGACAATTTTTTTTATAAATATCTAAAATACAACTCACAACAGACCCGGAAGAGAAGACAATGCTGAATAAAGTCGTATTTTTTTTTTTAACCCAAAATGTATTTTCAATGTATTATTCATTATATCTAAAGTGCTGTGTGACATAACAAGATGCTGAATCATGTGCAAAAACTGTTGTTGAGCCCTTCCAACATACGAGGCAACCAAAGTGATTATCATTCGGTTTAAGAAATGAAAAAGCAAGTATTTTATAACCATTATATCTTTATTAAATCTTAAATTATTAATTGTATGCCATTTTTACTTTGCCGTCCTGAAGCTATGGATATGGTCTCATCTAGGTTTTATCAGTGTTTTCTTTCACCAGTGCTGCTAGAGGACGGGAGTGGATGCCTTTGTGTTTTATCCTCCCACCACGAATGTAATAGGATTCTCGTGTCTTGCATTGAGGCTGATGACACATTCATTTAGCCTTTTAAGGGATGCTTCATTACTTAAGGATCCTGCAGATGTCAATGGAGGGAAGAGATCATGGGTGGAAAATGGCTGGTTGTTCATTATTTACTCAGTCAACACTACACTCTATTTTCCGTGTGTCTTTTTGATAGTATGTTGATTTTCTGAGACTTGTTTTAGGAGTGTGTCCATGAGCTCTGCTTTTGACCTTGTGATGCTACTCTTGACGTTTAACGGTCGGCATTTACTCTCCATTCAAGGTTATGGCTCTGATAGAAACAGGGTGAAACTGTGGAATCAAGTAGCTGTAGAACAAGAGGCAATGAGAAGGAAGTAAAGGTGACACCAGGAATGAGAAAGGGGTTGAGAAATGAGAAACGGTCTAATGCTCTGAGTAAATGAAAGCATACGATTGTTCAGCAATCATATATAGTTCTCTAGAAACCTGAAGAATAAGTGTTCAGAGTTCAACAGCAACCATCCACTCCCATGAAGCTTTGCAAATGATATAATGAATGGGTGACACTCTCAAACTGTGCTAGAAAAATAAAACAAACATAATCAGATTGGGAGGAAAGTTCTGTTTTATACTTCAAAATTTCAGGTTTAAGTGTTGCTTGCCTTTTATTTGTAGTTGCTTGTAAAAATGTACTATCAGTTTCTGAATAAAAATTCAGCTCTTTTGTGTACTGAAGTACAAATGAATCTTATAAAGGTTTCAGATTTTATACTGTACCTTGCATTAAGCATAAAACATGTTAATAGACAGCAGGTAAACATACTTAATGTCAGTTTATGTTTTCTTTTCAGTTTACACAGATACTTTTCAATTACTACGCTGAAAGTAGAAAAATATCTAACAGCTGTTTAGTGGAAAAAAAACACATTGAAATTTCTCGCTGTTTGTATATTTACAATTTTATATTTAATCATAGTTTTGATTTGACTAATTCTTGTGTAGCTTATTTGTTCATAAATGAGTTTTGTACTTCCTCGAATAGTTTGCTTCGCATCAAAGCTTTAATGTGAATCATTTTAGAGCTCGATGGTTTATGGCTTTATTGGGGAATCGTTTGAAACCCCTGTGGAGAAGATGAATAGGAAAGGTCTGCTGCATGTGTAATGTTGATTGACCAGTCGATACGCACATCAAGTTTGGCATCAGAGAAGACGTTTGCTGGGTTTGTGTTAACAATTCTATCTGGTATTGCATCTTTCCTCCTTTATCCTCAATTGTCAACATCACAATGGCATGCTTATGTTGTCCAGGAGATTTTAGGCATAACTGACTAATTGGTCCGCTTGGGAACATCACATCAAGTCTGGTTAAAATCTGGCTTGTTCAATTTTATAACCGGTTTACAACGTTTCACTTTCATTTCAGTTTGCCACACCATAAAATAGCTTCTTATACAGCCTCCGTGGCCTTGATCTGAAGCCTACTCTGGCAATTTCGTGTCCCTTGTGCACACAGCCAGTTGTTGCGCATGCATGGACCACATGCACCTGTTCCAGAAGGGAACCTCGAACTGCCCTTTGAGCCAGAGAGGGAAAAGCTGCCTGAAATTTGCTCTTGGGGTGCAGGGAGTAACAACAGTAGCTGTCAGGCAGGATAACCATGAGGGTGTAACCTTTCTCAGGCTGGCCTGTATGCAAGAGATCAGCCAAAAAGTGCCAGGGAAAGGTCATCATGCACAAAATATAAGTGAGCTTAGTAGGTTGTCTTTGATATCTTGTGTAAGTGTAGTCATGTTGTCAACATAGGATGTATTTATATCACAACTCTTTGAAGAGCAAGAGGGCAAACAGGATTATTTTACTCTTTGTGTATCTATATAAAACTAGTGATGTGCAATAAATATCGGCTGATATTTAAGACGCATCTTGTCTGTAAAGCCGGTTCCGTAATTTGTGTGATTTCACGTGGAGCTGTCTTTACTACACAGAGCCGTTTGCGCAGCTTAACAGGGAACAACGTAAATGCTGCTCCATGTGAAATCACGCAAGTTTAGAGATTTACCGCTGATTACAGAACTGGCTTTAAATGTGCATTAAATATCGGGCGATATTTATCGTGCATCCCTAGTAAAAAAAAAAAAAAAAAGTTGCTTGTGCAAAACTCACTATCACGATTCTAGAATCTTGTTGGTTATTGCAAGGACGTTGCTAAAAAAAAGCATTCAACAAATAAGTAGCCTAGTCTAAATAACTACAACCTTTTATTGCACATTTGAGTGCAGCACTCCATATTCACAAGTTCATACGTTTGATTAGAAATTGTGTGGGTCTTTTTTTCTTTTAACTATTAAAGCTGAAAAATGCAGTTTCTGTGGTTCTAGTGTTTTTGCAAACACTCCTAACACTTTTATGATTGTTCTTATCTTTACAAAAATGTCCTATTTTATCTAGGGCTTGACAGTAAAGATTTAACATGCATGGCAAGAAATTGTTTACTCCACAAGTTTGGCGTAAACATTTAATCAGTCCTCCATCTTGTATTAGCACCACCAATATTTGCCCTTGTTTAACCCCATTTTCTATCTCTGTGTATTTTGCCAAGTCTAGAATACTTAAGTATATTACAGTTTTTAACTCGGACACTAGCGTAAACGTAAAGTTGAATGTGCAGCCTTTCAAAGTATACCCCATTTACACATGCACTGTAGAAAGCTTCATCTTTGTTCAGCGTTTGCTCTTATTTTTCTCCAGAAAGGTAGTGAAAACATCACAGAAGTAGTCCATGTTATTCCAGTGGTTCAACTTGAATTATCTGAAGTGATGGGAATGCTTATAACAACTATATTCAGTATTGTCTTTTCCAACGCGCGTTCACAAGAGCTTCTTCTCAGGTCCACAACGTGACATGCATGCTTAGGCTGTCTGTGGAGGAACAGAAACCTCTCTGATGTAATTTAAAATATCTTCAATTGTGTTCCAAAGATGCATGAAAGTCTTAGGGTATTGGAACAACATGAGAGTGAGTAATTAATGATACATTTTCATTTATTTGGTTTACTGTACCTTTAACGCATCAGTGTTGGTAGATCAACTAGATCATAACCAATAACCGTCTGAATTACAGAAAACTTTGTGGACTAAGATGCACCTAGGCTTGTTGACATCATTACCAAATCACAGCTGTGCCAGAGGATGTTGTGTTGTTGTTGTGTGGATTTTTCTATTTATGAATCGTAACATGTTGTAATTTCTTTCTTGCAGGTCACACATTACAAACAGTATCCACCCAACACCAGCAAGGTGTACTCTTACTTTGAGTGCCGCGAGACGAAGACCGAACCTACCAAGCTCAGAAAAGTCAAATACGACAAAACGGTCTTCTATGGGCTTCAGTACATTCTCCAAAGATATTTAAAAGGTATGTAGGATGTGGCTGACAGCATTGATTTGAGTTGCAAAATATAATAATATTTAATAATATATTTTGGGTTCTGTTCACACTCAAGAATGCAGCCTGCTGTAGTCAGTTCTCTCTTAAGCAGCCAGAAAAATAATAACATTGTTTGTTCCAACAGGAAAAAAAATTACTTTCTCATGATGTAGCCAGTGTTAACTGACCAAACTCGATGGTAGATTTCTAGGCTAAAAAAATAGCGGTTTGAGGTTAAGTCTTGTGACTAGCAGTCTGGTTTGAGTTTGAGCAGTCTCATTCTCGCATGGAGTTTAGTCTGTTTTTACATTGAAAAAGATTTCATGGTGCGATAGAGTGAAGGCTTTAAAAGTCGTGTGATAAAATTAATCAAGACAATTGAACATCTGCTCTCTCACCCACAAAACACAGCTTCCCGAAGCAGCCCTGGTCACAGATTCATGCATTTATGGTAGACTAATAAATACCAAAGTTGCACTACTTCTGTTTCTGTTGTTGTCTCCAGTTTTTTTTGCTTGAATTTTACTACTATTTCCTAAAGAAGCGCAGATGCCTTAGATACTATAAATCTAGTTCCCATCTGTAAGTCACAGTATCTAGTAAATGAATACATAAAAAAATATTATTTTTGAGGATACTGTGCCTTTAAGACAGTTTGTGAAATCTTTTTAATGTACTTTTGTGAGAAAGCAGCAATGAACTCATGGAAGAGTCCCTTAATGCAATAAAGCAAGTATGTTGGAAAATGTGCAATTACTCACAAACAGTGACACAGTGTCTTTTTATACATGAATTGTTCAGCCACTTCCTTGAGGTTTGTGTTATTTCTCGTCTCACAGTTGTCCCGTCTCTTTTTGCACTCACAGGACAGGTCGTCACAAAAGAGAAGATTCAGGAAGCAAAAGAGGTGTACAGGGAACACTTCCAGGATGACGTGTTCAATGAAAAAGGATGGAATTACATTTTGGAGGTACGTTGAAGCTCCCCTCTGTGACATTTCTGTATGTTTTAGGGATCATTCGTCAGAGATGTTCAGTCACGTCACTTATGTTGCATCTCTGCAGAAATACAATGGTCACCTGCCCATCGAGATCAAGGCTGTGCCGGAGGGAAGCGTTATCCCGCGTGGGAATGTGCTGTTCACCGTAGAAAACACAGATCCGGAGTGCTACTGGCTCACTAACTGGGTAGAGGTGAGGCATGACCCTAAACTTAAACACTTATCTAAAGCGACTCACTCTACATTCTAAGTTTACATTTTGTCAGTATGTGTTTAATTCCCAAAGGATCACATATAGATGACATTAGTTTCTAGTGGTCCACCGATATATCGGCCGATATTTGGCATTTTCAAATATCGGCTTCGGCCGATGAGTTTTTCTGCTTGGCCGATGTGTTCGAGACTTTTATTAAAATTTAATTATATTAAAAATGAACAGATTTTTTGTTATGTATTGAACATTGTTGTTGAGTTCCACTGATTTAGAAAACATAAAGGTAACATTATCCATCTATAGATGGATAACATGCATGAAAATGTGTCTTATATTGTATTAATGACTTGTGAGTGTCTAGGAAAGATAAAACATTATTCAGAGATCAGTTTTACACTACATGCAATTGTTGTCCAGCAAAAGTATGTTTGAATTAAAATTAGAAAATCAAGAATCAAGTCTATTCTAATGAATTCAATAATAATAGAATAAATAGTTTTTTTTTATTTTTATTTTTTTACATTTTTACATTAACAAGGCACTATGGAATATTTTATTTTTTCCCCTAAATTGTGTTTTCTGTATAAATTCTGTATAAATACTTAAATATTGAATTCCATTGGTATTTCTGGATTCAATTTGAGGGGTTTAATTACATTTTAATGATAAAAATCATGTCTAGTTACTAATTAGTAAATTAATTATTACTGATGATAGTATAAAAAGTTACTTTTTCATTCAGTGTTGTTTTTTTATTTTTGTATTCTGTTTTATGATTTATGAGCCAACAGGAATATTTAGTAAAAAAATCTATGGAGATTATAATTCCAGAATCCTTAAAACTACCAATTTTTTCTATACTATGTACTTGTTTTCTTTGTATTTATTATTAAAAACAAAACCTGCACTAGACCAACCGAGACCTGTCACAGAACTAACATATTATTGCCCTGGTTTTGATTTCCTCTGTTGTCCTCATTTGCAAGTTGCTTTTGATACAAGCTTCTGCTAAAAGTCTTAATGTAAATTGCATTGCCATTTTAACCATTTTGTAGAGGCAAATTGAAAGAGGAATTATTCAGTCATGATAATCTAAATTCCTTTGGCACTGTATATTAGCTGCGGGACACAGATGTAATGAATCACTAGTGGAGTAAACAGTAAGGTGCGCATTTTGGCAGCACAATCCTCATTTGGTTCATAATTCAGAAGAATTGTATATAATTGGGCTTGTAGTTGACATTTTTCTCTGTAATTAATGACTACAGTGTTTTCCAAACATGTGCAAAAAGTGACATGTCATGCCACACAACTCCCTCGTTAATATTTACCTTCAAACCTGCTGAATCATGCTGACAGTCTGACATCCACGTATACAGTCGAGGGAACGATCGCTAGCTTTCCTTCTACTCTCTGCATTTTGAGTATCAAATCAGCTTTATTTGAGTGCTTTCACAGATGACTCGGAGGGCTTTGAATGTATGGCAAATATGTTGTCATGCTTAGCTGGTAAATTTAGACTGTGTGTGTGTGTGTGTGTGTCTGTATGCCCTTGGCTCTCAGTACACACTGTCTTCACATATCTATTCTCCAGTGATGGCAAACACGTGTCTACTTTTTTTATGATGATCATGAGAAGGCACTGAGGCTTACAAGTCGCTGAACTCTTAATAGACTTCTCCGACTCCGAAGACGACATTTTACTGAGAATTAAAGTATTTAATATTTCTCTTAAACCTCCATCCTTTGTGTTTTTTAGGTGGAGATAATCTCTTTATTTGTGATCGTCACATACTGACACGTTGCATCATAGTTTGGCTTTACAGGCATGTAAACAAGTGACCCTGGCACTAAAGATAATCTCTGACGGCAGGATGCACATCTGAGCACAAACACCGATTTTGGGCTGCGTTGATCAGACTTAATGACATTAAGTATAACGTTTACTTGCTGAAGGTGCTGAAAACTCACAGATCAATGTGAGAAAGCTGTTTGGATCACTTTGCAGTCAGATAAATTCGGACTAGCTTGCAGATGAATCACTTCAAGTCCGTGTTTGTCGGTCTAGCTTCTTTATTCACACCAAATTTCAAGTGTCCAATTTGAGTAAAAATGGTTTTCAACAACTTTCAAATCAAAAAGGCTGTTTTAATTGTATAAAAATTCAGCGTGACAAATATTTTTGCAGATTTGTAATTAGTTTAGAAATCTGTTCCCCCCAAAAAAGACATTTGATAGCAAAAAAATTAGGACAACCATAAATATTTTATATAATTTAAATAATTAATTTTACTCTAAAAATAACAATGATATGTCATATATATATAATACATACATTATATATAATACATTTAATAATAATTTATATTTATTATATTGAATTAATAATAATTTTTATTACTAATTTGTTATGAAGTACTCAATATGTAATTTAAATAATTTAATGTAATTTTAAATCTAAATTATGTGTAATTACTTTTATTAATGTAATAATTATTACTTTTATTATAATGAATTAATAATAACAATTATTGTTATCATTACTAATTTAATTAATTAATGTTAACATCTTATTAGGTTTCATCAGTGCATTTTTCTTTTCTCTTATTTTCGATTGACAGTTGTATTAGGTTATTTGAGCTATTGACTAATGTATTCTGGTTGTTTTTAGAAATTGGAGACTTCATGCCCACTTTTCATGATCCAATCAGTTTCTAATGGACAAAATCAAATCCCATCCAGCATTTTTTTTCACTGAATATCATGTATCACTTAGAAATGCATTACTTTAAGTAAAATGGGTTGTGACTTTGATTGACAATGAAAAATATCAGTAAGAAATGAGGATAGTGGAGGTTTTATAGCCAATTCAGAACAGAAAACCCTCCAAAACAGTGATTGCATTAAAAATCACTGTCCAAGAATCTCACGTCAGATGAATTGAGTCCATGTGATTGGGACACTGGGATGTTCTTGTGCCCAAAGAGCGCCAGATCCTAGCAGATTATATGTGCAGTATGATAATATTGACTTGACCCGCTGGTCTTCAACAAAGCATTTCTGCCTGACATCCTCTTGTTTGAGTCCAGCAAACCCTGTGTGCAGTCGCTGTGTTGACTCTGTGACACATTCCCAAAGCTCTCGCCTCACATCGAGATTCAGGTTATTTTTGGATTCAGGTTCAAGCTTGACTACACTTTTTTTGTTTTTGAGTTCCAAGATATTTGTCACTTTCAGATGTGACAATACAAGACGAGGTGCATTAGGGGGAAAACTCACAGGAAGTGTTCACACATGTATGTTAATAGCTGAGGTTACAATGATGGAAATTGGTCTTCTCAACAGACTATCCTGGTTCAGTCCTGGTACCCCATCACCGTCGCGACAAACTCAAGAGAGCAGAAGAAGATCCTGGCCAAATATCTCATGGAGACGTCAGGAAGCCTGGAAGGACTGGAATATAAACTGCACGACTTCGGCTACAGAGGGGTTTCATCACAAGAGGTGACATTTAATGAGTTGCTACACTAGTGCTAAAAGCTCAGAGAGACTGGTTACTGTTAACCAAACCCTACAAATCTGGTTTAAGAACATGCTTGGAATGTCTAAGATGAAGCTCTAACTCAGAAATGTCATAGCATTTAAATTGTAAATACCAAGAAATGTATACATACCGTGCACATCCTCCATCCTGTAGTCTGATGGTTTTGTTTCTGCACTAGCTGTGTGTTTTAATTATGTTTCCGTTTCAGACGGCTGGTATCGGTGCATCTGCACACTTGGTAAACTTCAAAGGAACAGACACCGTGGCCGGGATCTGTGTAATCAAGAAGTACTACGGCACCAAAGACCCGGTTCCTGGTTTCTCAGTACCAGCTGCAGAACACAGGTGCAACAACTAAGAGTTTGATGATAGTTAATCACATAGCTTTAAGGAATCTTTTAAGATGATGTGGCCCAATGCATTCTGGTTAGCTGGTGCCGCATCATCACACTTCTCATTCCCTGCCCTGTACCAGGAGCTGACAGCCCCCTGTCACATAATTAGCAAAGACCAGTGTTTCTTCTCACATTTGCAATAGTTTCAGTAGTGCTTTTGAAATGTAGTCGTTTTGACATGCAATACACTGTACAATGCTGCCACCTAGTGGTAGATATCAAAACATGAAACCATTTTTTTTTGCAATTTTATAATATAAATTTTGTATATACTATACATTTTTAATTAAAATAGTGTTATTTTAACCTGTAATGCTAACACACAGTTGACTTGCCAGAAAATTGCATAAGATTAAGAATATTTAATAATAGTAATAATATATATAGTTTGTCTGTAATTCTGTCAGATAAGCTATGTTGTTAAATGTGAATAATTAAATGTATAATTTTTTTTAAATCTGAAGTTAATTGTTGGAAAAAGTTCTTAAGCTAATAGTGGTATTAGTGATAATAAAACGGTGTAATAATAATAATAATTGTGTTTTTTGTGTTGCAGCACAATCACTGCCTGGGGAAAGGACCATGAGAAGGATGCTTTTGAACACATCATCAAGCAGTTCCCGTCTGTCCCCGTGTCTATCGTCAGCGACAGCTACGACATCTACAACGCCTGCGAGAAGATCTGGGGTGAGGACCTGAGGGGTCTGATCGAGATGAGGAGCGCAGACGCCCCGCTGGTGGTCCGACCGGATTCGGGAAACCCTCTAGACACAGTGCTAAAGGTAGGCATTGTTGCATCAAAAATCATATCAACTGTGGCTGGCAGTTGATTAATCATGCTTTAATATTATATTTTTTCATGATATGGTTGTGTTTGTTTTTTTTACGCAGCTCGTCTCAAATTTTTACTTCGTTTCAAAGCGTAGAGTGATATGCATGTCCATTAAGTCTATTAAGTCTTATTTTCCAGGTCCTAGAAATTTTAGGAAGGAAATTTCATCCAGTTGAGAACTCTAAAGGCTATAAGGTGCTTCCACCCTACATCCGAGTCATTCAGGGTGACGGTGTGGACATCAATACTTTACAGGAGGTGTGTATGTTGTCCATCTCACAACAGAACCATGACTGTATGGTATACGAGCTCCTGAGGGTTTAAACTCGTCCTGTACCTGTTTTATTGTGTTATACAGATTGTGGAGGGCATGAAAAAGCACAGATGGAGCATTGAGAACATCTCGTTTGGCTCAGGAGGAGCTTTGCTGCAGAAAGTGACTCGAGATCTGCTCAACTGCTCTTTTAAGTGCAGTTATGTGGTGACGAACGGACTGGGCGTAAGTGTCGACTAATGGGAGCGTTTTAGCAGTGACTCTATAGTTTCAGTGCAGTTACATGCTTCATCTTTATATGCATATATGTGCATTAAGAAAATGAAGCTATTTTGAACAACTCTTGTAATGTCAATGGTGATTCTCATAAAATATTCTCATTTTTAACACTAAGAATGTAAAATGTTGATACCGTAACGTAGCATAAATTAAAGTAGATTACAGCACATGTGATGTATAAATAAATACCATATATATATATGTACATCAATATTGAGAAAATAAATTTTTCATTAATATGATGTTATTAATTTCAGGTAAACGTCTTCAAAGACCCTGTTGCAGACCACAACAAGAGGTCAAAGAAAGGTCGCCTTTCTCTTCACAGGACGCCTAGTGGAAATTTCGTTACTCTGGAAGAGGGCAAGGGTGATCTGGAGGAATACGGAGAGGTACATGACTAAAAATTAATCCATAAAATTTGACTTTTGACTTCATACAAATGAGAAGAATATTTTTTCACTTCCAAGTCCTTATCAAGTTTGATCCTGAAAGTTTTAAATGGTATAACAAAGGTCTTAACTGTTATTTTAAGAGGTCTTAAAGAGGTCTAATGTGATTTAATAAACTTCAAAAGGCTAGGATTTAATTGAATATTCTGCATTTTCAGAGCAGTTTGCAACCAATGAATTATATGCATTTATTCCAAACGGTCGCTTATGATTTACTGTTGATAAATTATTAAAATGTTATATTGTAAAATGTTATAGATAGATGTGTATTTTATCGCTCTCATTTGAACGAGCAGCTGAAAGTAGTTAAACACTTGACATTTCAAAATAAGAGTCCTAGAATAGTTTGGACTTGTTTATAATTAAATTATAATAACGTATAAAATATATAATAAACTGTATCTAACATTTAATTTGACATTAGTTCTTGTTGCTTCTCTGAAATAATATTATTTAACATGCTTAGATGCTGTTAATTGGCTTTTATTAAACACATAATTTCAGCACAATCCAATATCGTTTAACCTATAATTTTTACATATGTATACATTAGTTTCAATACACATGCATATTTAATAAAACATGTCTTAAGTATTTATAAATATAAACTTGCTTTAACCCTGTTTTGTAATTGAATGCATACTTGATTAATGAATTAAAACAATATATTTTTTGATATTGTGAGGCTTTAGTTTGATTTTAAAATCCTGATAATTGCATATGATCATCTTGCGAGTTCATTTTGACTTTTTCCTTTGTCCCCTCGCAGGACTTGCTGCACACTGTGTTCAGGAACGGGAAGATTGTGAAGAAATACACCTTCGATGAGGTCAGAGACAATGCCAAGCTGAAGGAGAGCGAATTGGAGGAACTGCTGCTCTGAGCGTGTTTCCCATCAGCCCTCTCTCTGCCCACACCCACCGAGAGACGTGAGGACACACAGTTACCCCGACGTTCAGTGTGCAGAGCTGTTCTATGTTTCTGTCTACGCTTCAGTGTCTCTTTCTAACGGCAGATGAGAGCAGTTATCATGCTATTTAAATCATTTAACTGTCTATTTGACCAAGTGTGCTACTGATCACACGTCTTTGCAGGAATGGAGACGTTTATGTGTGCGTATAACGCGAGAAGATTTCGCTTAGCTTGACTGTAGGACTGAATGGTAATCGTTCTGTGTTTGTTGAATGTGAATGTTGTGTGTAGGGTTTATCACTTTATTATAAAGGATTGATTTATTCCTTTATGCAAAGGAGACGGCTGAACTAGAGGGATACTTTCGTTGGCCTTGTGTTTATTTTATGTTATTTCTGGTTTTAGTTGAATAATGAAACCTAAGAGGGCATGTTTAGGTCAGATTTCCACCTAAAATCAAGAGGACGAAAAAGAGAAACTTCATTTTGCATAAAGAAATTAGCATTTTTGCATTATTTTCATGATATTTAAGGACATCTTACCACCAATACCCATTACTCTATTGTGTGCCGATATTTTTATTTTATTTTTACAGTAATTTCAGACATTTTCAATGGTAATTTTCATTAATTGTTCTCTGGAAATATTAAATTGTTACTGTAAATTGTTTAATTTCCATAAGTAAAAAAAAAATCTAAATCAGCATAAATTAAAGGCTGTACAGCAAACATACTGTGTAACTAATGAAATAAATAATAATAATAATTATATATATATATATATATATATATATATATATATATATATATATATATATATATATATATATCATGCCATTGCATTATAGTAGTAATGGGAATTTATGGGCTTAATTTAAAAGTAGGTTTTGTTTCCTTTATGCAAAATATAATTTCATATTTCTTTGGATTTTTGGGGTGAAATATGATTTGGACGTGTTCTTGACAGGATTCATCCAAATATAATATACTCTTTCAGGTCTGCGGAGAACATTATCCAGATTTGCCCAACATGTTAAATGCTACATCAATGTAAACCTGACAGATTTAAGTCAACCAAAAAAAAAAAAAAAAAAAACTTTTTTTTTTTTTTTTTTTTTTTTTTTTTATTACTCACTACAGCTCTTTATTTGAAAACACCAGTTTTAATAAACAGTGGGGATCATTTTAAAAGAGTTTAGTTTTACTGTTTTCTATACCTAGAGTTCCAAACTCCACATTAATAATTTTTTATGACATACGTAAATAGCGCCAGTTACCGTAGTAAATATCCACAGTCAGAATAATGTGGCCAAACTGCCTTCTCTCTCGTATATATCGGCGTAGGTGTTTGTTTTGAGAGCTGGCTTCTTATTTGTGCAAGTAGAGATCTGTTTTTATTTTTGTCTAATGTCTATTTTGTACCAACAGAAAATTCATGTATCCGTTACGTTCTGTGGAAGACTGATGTTGCTCACACAGTTTCTGGCATGTGTGTGTGTGTGTGTGTGTGTGTGTGTGTGTGTACATGTTTGATTGACAACACTTATAATTTCAATGATGTTTTTTATGTATATGTTGGGTCTCATTTTTCTTTCAACCTCTTGGGATATTTTAAAACTAAGATGACTGATGCCATTTTGACAGGATATTGAAACAACGACAACAGTGTATCCTGAAATTTTGCTGAAATGTTGTTATTATTTCTTTTCCTTTTTTATGGAATAGCGGAAAAGATGAAACCATTCCCTTTTATAGCTGCTGTAAGGACAGTAAACAGTTTCTCAATGCACTAGCCTTCAAACTAGTAATGAATCACTTCATTTTGATGACGAATTTAAAACTGTGTAAAGGAAAATTCGTGTTAAAGTTTCAATAAAAAGCAATATCATACGGATTTGAGTTTGGGTTTTATTTCTCTGGATGCAGTGATCAACACACGGTCATTTGTTTTTAAAAATAAGCTGTTTGGTAGCAGCACAATGTACATACATTAAACTGTATTACGAAGTGATAGATTATTTTTTAGTTGCGGTTTGTCTGTAGATAACCGAATTATACTTTTCTGCCCCAGAACAGTTAGCTAAAAATTATAAAAAATTTTTAAAACATCAATGTCCTTTTGTTATTTATATAGAAATAATCTATATTATAAATTCTGTAAATGTTTTAATATTTTAAAATAAATATTAAATTATTATGAATACTAAATATATAATAACTATAAATGTATACAATAAATGTAAGTGGTCAAAATATTTATACAGTACAGTATTTATATAACCGTGAACTGTTGCTGATATCTAACTTTTGTGGTCACTGAAATTATAAAAAATGCCCCTGAAATATGTAAATGTAAATGAATACTTTATTTGTTTTACTATAATATTTAATTATGTAGGGTTCGATCACGATACTGCGATTGCTCCATAAGCCAACTTTTGCAATTGTAGCAAACTTTTAGAAATTTTTGTAATATAACTTTAGTTGGTACTGAAATGATAAAAAATGCGTGTGTAATAAAACTTCAGACTTATTTCGTGATACTGAACTGAATTCGCGAACTATTACGTAACTTCCTTTAGCGAACTTTAAGCACTTTGTAATAAAACTTTTGTGGTGACTATATATGCATATATGTGTATCTGCATTTACTTATAAAAAGACTACTTATATTTAGACCACCATAATTCGCACCTTGGCATTCAAATGACAAGTTAAATTTTTGGATGTACTGTTCCTTTAAGAGACTTGAGTTTATATCGGGGCACAGGAATGTAGAAAATCCATCTCCAGCGTCTCAAACAATCATATGACTGAAATATTGTTCGCGGGAGCGCGCTTCATTCACTCGAAACTATCGCCTCGTGACGACGTATCCAGCTGCAGATAAACCACATGTATTACGAAATACCATATGTTGTCTGATAGAATCTGAACTAGATCCGAAACTCCGCTTCTATCCTCATCTGGATGTACTCGAGTTTCCTCGCGGGGGAGGAGCAGCATCTTTTCCACCACAGAACCACGTCACTCTGTCAAACTTCCAGATTTTTATGAAAACTTGAGCCTGCGAGATTCAAGACCCTTCCTTTTTATTTCTTCCTGGAGGATATCTAGGTCGCTGCAAAGAGATGCAGACTGGATTTAGATTAAATTTGACCCCCGTTAAAGAGCCTCTGGGTTTTGTTAAACTCGTGGAGTGGGTAAGTAAGAAAATCCAAATCTGTTGAGCTCGTTTTTTTTTTAGCATTAACTTCAGAAGCAGGGCAAAGGCCTGGCTAAAAATGCACTATTCCATGCAAAGTATAGTTGAAAGTCTATCTAGTTAAACATTTTCAGTCCCAACCACTAATACTTGCAAAACTCAGAGTATGTGAGTATTTCTCATATGCATAGTTATTTTACAAAATGTTTAATTTTCACTTTTTTTCTTTTAAACCAGGGAAGTTTCATCATGTTTTGTTCATGCTTGCTTGAGTGCATACTAAGAAATTATGAAAAGTGTAATTTTTTTTAGTTCAAATTGTTATGCTGATAATATGCAATGAAAACTTTTTAAATGCTATATAATATATACCTGCAAAAGAAGCATTTCCACTTGTCCTCTGTCAGACATTTGGACTTTTGCATGTTTTTTTTGCGCATTCCCTTCACCAGCAACTCAGCATGTCTTGAGTTTTCTTTAGCCACCTACTTACATGAAGTTCCTGCCTTCTTTCTCTCCTCAAAGGAATTTGTTATTGGCAGGGAAAATGGAGTTACTGACTCAGCTGTTGTTGCCTATAAAGTGTAAATCGGAGTGTGGGACAGATGAGAAGTTTCTCTGTTTTGTTTTAATTGCTTCTTGAGAATGAGCTGGTAAACAGGATGTATCACACAGCGAAACTAAACATCTGGTGTTGGAAAATGAACAGCAGGTCTTCATTTAACTTCTAAGGGTTAAACCCAAACGGAGGGAATCAAGGTTAAAACTGAGCACAAGATCAGATTAGTATGTCAGATGATTCATGAAGGAAGCTTATTTCATGGTAGCCTCTGCAGTGCATCTTCAGGTTTGTGCATGTAGGAAACTGAAGACGTGACTGCATGCTTCTATTGTTTGCATGCAGCGTTTCATGCATAATGCTCTGGTTTTCTCCAGCTCTCGGCCGTGCTTGCATTCGGGACGTGTGGAGGTTATACTGGCAGAAATGTGGTTTCCATCTTCTGCGGCGGAAGCAGCAATGAAACCCTCAGTGCCACTTTCACCTACCCATTCAGGTTGGACCCAGTTACACTGAGAAGTTGCTAGTAAATTTCACAAGCAATTGGCAAACAACACATTGAATGAAATGTGAAATTGTCAAGTAGAAAGACTGTAGGTAACATAAAATTAGATATTGAAAATATATAACAATTACAAAAAACATAAATAAATAAATGCTGGAAAAATATAAATAATCAAAATATTAAAGGAGTAGTTCACCAAGGAATGAAAAATGTACTCACCCTCAGGCCACCCACCAGTGGATGCTCTGCAGTGAATGGGTGCCGTCAGAATTAGAGTCCAAACAGCTGATAAAAACATCACAATAATCCACACCACTTCAGTACATCAGATAATGACTTGTGAAGCCAAAAGCTGTGTGTTTGTAAGAAACAAATCCACTATTAAGAGATTTTTAGTCACAAACTGTTGCTTCCAGCTAAATATTGCCGGCTATCTGTAAGATTGCTTCCTCCAGTGGAAAAATTAGTCTAGTCTAAAATCAGGAGGGAAATCTGCACAGATCAAGCAGTGTTTACAACTCTAAACAAATATGTGGGTGGATTTTGATGTGAGACACGACAGAAGATGGATTTTTTGTTATTATGGACTATTTTGGCCAGAAGTGAGATCTTAATGATGTATTTGTTTCTTACAAGCACATAGATTTTAACTTCACAGGACATTTACTGATGGACTGGAGTGCTGTGGATTACTTGTGGATTTTTATCAGCTGTTTGGACTCTCATTCTGACGGCACCCATTCACTGCAGAGGATCCATTGCTGAGCAAGTGATGCAATGCTAAATTTTTTATTTGCACATTCTTTTGCAGGTTAAACCAGGAGCTGCTGGTGGAGAACACCACCACTCTTTGCAACCACACAGTTCCTGTAACCCATCTCGTAGGAGACTCGTCGTCTTCGGTGGAGTTTTTCGTGGCTGTGGCCGTCTTGGCTTTCCTCTATTCAATGGTGGCTCTGCTGGTCTATCTGGGCTACATGCATGTGTACCGAGACTCAGACTTCGGCCCTATGTTTGTGAGTATGCAAATGGCAGATGAGCTTGAATGCAATATGCATTTGTATATCACATTGCAGATGCTTTTAAAGGGAAATTTCTGTGCATGTTTGTAATTTTCGGCCTCTATCTGCTAGGATTTCGCGCTGACAGCAATCTTTGCGTTCCTGTGGCTGGTGTGCTCGTCTGCCTGGGCTCGAGGGCTGCAGACGGTGAAGGACGCCACCGGTACGGCTGGCATTCAGTCCACTCTGGCGTTCTGTAAGGAACAAGATGTCAAATGTGAAGTCACTGAGTACGCCAGCCTGCGCTCGCTCAATATATCTGTGGTAAGCAATTACACTAACCAATCAGCTGTTCTCTTTCACTATTTATTATCATGCCGATTATTTCTGTATTAAATTTTTTTACCTCAAAAAAGGGTACTTATCCCTAACACTGAGATGCAATCTTGCATTTGCAATGCATTTGACTTCCTTATTGTGGCATATGTCTACCGTATTTTTCGAACTATAAGTCGCACCTGAGTATAAGTCGCATCAGTCCAAAAATGTGAGTAAAAAAACATATATAAGTCGCATTTATTTAGAACCAAGAGAAAACATTACCGTCTCCATGTCTATGTCTATGTCTTCAGTGTAGACTACAGGAGAACTGAGCAGCATAGAGCGCCCTCTCGTGGCTGGAGACGGTAATGTTTTCTCTTGGTTCATGTCAAATTAATTTTGATAAATAAGTCGCACCTGACTATAAGTCGCAGGACCAACCAAACTATGAAAAAAAGTGCGACTTATTGTCCGGAAAATACGGGTAATTAAAATTGGCATATGTAGCACAGGACTTTATTCACTGGCATTTGATGCTTTTTAAGTCCGGCGGCCATAAGTTTGGAATAATTAAGATTTTTAAATGTTTTTGAAAAAAAAGTCTCTCCTGTTCACGAGACTGCATTTGATAAAAAATACAGTAAAATTATGAAATATTATTACAATTTAAAATACCTGTTTTAAATGTAAATATTCTTTAACATTTTTTTTTTTCAGTGATACGCAGCTGAATTTTCAGCATCATTAATCCAGTCTTCAGTGTCACATGATCTTTAGA
Source organism: Carassius gibelio (assembly GCF_023724105.1). Classification (NCBI taxonomy): domain Eukaryota; kingdom Metazoa; phylum Chordata; class Actinopteri; order Cypriniformes; family Cyprinidae; genus Carassius; species Carassius gibelio. The sequence goes on along the minus strand of NC_068374.1, from coordinate 33,891,788 downwards.
AATCATTATAATATACTGATTTGGGGTAATTCGATCAAAAGTGACAGTAAAGATAGTTGTAATTTTAATTCTATTCTATTCTATTCATCAAAGAATCCTGAAAACAAAAGTCACAATTTCCACAAATGTAAATGATAAATAACCGATTCCTAACCTCATTTTCAGATATTTGGTTTCTTGAATCTGATCATATGGGTTGGGAACGCCTGGTTTGTGTATAAGGAGACGCGCTGGCATTCTCAGAAGGTCAGTGCTCAGCAAGCGGCGGGACGAGGTCCAAATCCAGCCCCCAACTAAACAATTATCCCACAGCAGAACACCTTAGCCTTCATGAAAATTACACAGTGACCGGTGATGCTCCTGGAAGACCAATAATCATATGACTCTCATGTGTGATATTTCTCTCTTCTCCTGTTCTGTTTTACACCTTCAACTTATTGTGTACTTGAAGAAAATATCTTCTTTTTTTTTGTTTTTACCTTAGTTATATTTCGTAAGCATGCTTTTTTGAACTTTTAATGGAACTAAAACATGTTTTGAATGTACTTGGACTTATATGATCTATTCTTGTCAAATCAAGTATAAAAATCTTGTTCGATTTGTCAACCTCAATACATTTCAGTTTAGCATAGCAGCATTTCTGTGTATTTTTGCATTTACAAACCAAATTCCAGTCTTTTCCAGTCGTTTGTGTTCAGGTGTTGCGTTTAAATGGTTATCTATGGAGTTTTATGCAGTTTTAAGCATCAATCACATTTCTGATGGTTTTCTCTCTGTTCTTGTTGTGCTTCGTTTTTTTTTTTTTTTTTATGTCATTTTTTGGTCAATAAAACTGACTGTGAAGTGCACCTGGTAGTGTTTGTATACATTGCAGGACTCTGTGCTTCTGGGGAGAAAGTGTGATTTCTTCCCCAAATAAATCCTGGCTTCCTTCTGGTATAATGGCGCTTTTGTTTGCCGGCTCATCCTGTGACTTCACTGATCAGCATTTGTCAAAAGAACAAATGAAACATTATCTGGCTAGTTCACAGCAGTAGGCTGAACGCATTAAAAGTGTTTTTTCATGTCCTACAGGTGATCTGACCCATGACTGTCCGACTCTGACCTGTTTATTTCCTATAATCATTTCTCAAATTATTTTTTTGTGAAGTGCTTCAGCCTGTAGTACATTAAATAATAATAATAATAACTAAATAATGCATTGATGTTTATTGCACGGCATTTTTTTTTGTCTGATTTTCCTAGCTGTTCATCTTTTAAGAACTCTTAAACAAATACACACACACTCATTATTCAAAAGTAGTGTGTATGTATTTATTGTGATGATGAGACGATGACTTTCTCGTGATAACTGCTTGTGTAACGAAACCTGTGAAATTAAATTAAGTTATTTACCTACAGGATCAAAAATCGGCACCTCAATGATGACTGAAGCCCACATCATGTGAGAATCACAATTAAAACATCAACTATAACTGTATTAAACAGGGATTTTAAACTACTATTATTGCAATAATCAACAACATTAAACAGTAGCAATTTTTATAAATTCCTTTAATAAAATACAAGACTTTTTAGGAAAGAGTTAATGATATTTTATGTAAACAATAACATGTTAAAACAACAACTTAGTAATTATAGAATCAATAATAAAATTAATTATTATTTTCATAACATTTAAATTATTATTAGTAGTTGTTAGTAAAACCATTATTACTAGTTTTTAAAGATAAAAATTATAATTATTAATAGTTGTAACTTATGTCGTTTATAAATGAATTACATTTTATTATTTACATAATTTAGAACAAATATTAAGTAATATATGAATTATGAATAAATATTAAAAGGTAATATTAGTGTAAATAGTATAACTACTATTAAATAATTATAATTATTATTATTAAATTGCTATTAATTACATTCATAATTATTAATGAATTATTCATTTAATGAACGCATTAATGTATTAATATTTATTTAAATGTAAACTATAAAATGAGATAAATTTATAATAATCAATTATTACAATGATCAATAATAATAATAATTATTATTTTAAAATTAATTTACATTTTTACATTAATATTCTTTATTCCATATTATTATTCAATATTCTAATATTTATTTTTATTCCTTTATCCAAAGCATGAATTAATATTTATTATATATCATGTAAACAATAAAATGTAATTAATTTATACTTAAAATATAATATATAACAGTAGTAGTAGTAGTAGTACTATTAATATTATTAAATTATTGTTATTATTGCTATCATTACATTCATATTTATTAAATAATTATTCATTTAATCAATGTATTAATAAATATTTATGTTATGTAAACACTGAGTAATTATTAATGTATATGTAATTATAATGTAATTAAAACGTAGCAATGAATGCAAACTATCAATACTACCACTAATAGTAGTAATAATAATAATAATAAAATGGCATATGCACGATTATAACATAAGAATAATAATGTACTATATAAATGCACGATGCACACGTTCAACCTTTCCTTCTGTTGAAGCCGAGCGCAGCCGAGCGCTGGCCGAACTCTGGCGAAGGTGACGTCATTTGTTTCTCTCGCTCGCTCGTCTCGCTGTCTGTGAAGGAAGAAGGAAGAGCAATGGCGACGCTGTACCGCCGCGCGCTCACACTGCACACAGGAGCCACAGCACTCACTGTAAGTCACACTACCGCCCTCAGACACTTGTTCGACTGCAGTGCGACACTCGACGATGTTCGGGTTTATAACGGGAGAAAGTGCGCGCGCGCGCGTGTCCTCCGTGCATCTGCGCTGCTGCATAAACAACGCGACGTAAACGTGCATGCATTCATTTCACCATGTCACGAGTGCTTGACAGGTGTCATATGCACTTCTGTACTTTGCGCGTGAACGCCTGAATAATAGTGGCTCATGAGACCGAGTGTGTATAAGTTTAGACACTGTGTGTGTTTGTGTGTATCTGTTATGTATGTGTGTGTTGCTTTGCTGGATCAAGACAGCCATCTAGCTACCACTATCTGTAACTGTGCATGCTGCTTAACTGTTTGGTTTCAGTGTCAGTCTAATGCATGCAGCGATATTGAATATTTTCAGATTTTTACTCTGATTCTGCTGGGAAGAAGCTCTTGAAGGGTTCAGAGGCGATCAAACTCAGTAAAGCAGGTGAGTGTGTGTGCGCGCGCGTGTGTGTGTGTCATGATGGTGGGCGTTTCTTCTCATGTCATCAAGTTATTATTGTTGTCAGAGCTCATACTGGCTTGGGGTAATACTGTACTTTCAAAGCATGCATTATCACCGTTTTCAAATGTGTCAAAATAACATTTGAATGTTTTATAGTCCACATTTTATTTTAATTACTAATATTATGTCTTTATAGTATTTTATATATATATTATATATATATAGTATTGTTTTATTTTAATTAATAATACTAATTAGTATTATTTTATTAAATAATAATAATCATAATATTTAGCAATTATATTAAAATAAACTATTTCAAGGGTTTTAATATTGCCTATTTAAATTTTATTTTAATTTATATATATATATATATATATATATATATATATATATATATATATATCAGAGTATGTGAGCGGAGTGGAGTGGGAGCTGTGTGATTTTGACAGAAGCGAGGAGCAGATTTTTTAAAAGTCGGAGCGTTGTGGTTTTCACTCGCTCCAAGAGCACTCCACCACCGCTCCATCACGAGTACAATTCATGCCAATGGCCGGTAAAATCGCAAGTATTCACGTTAAACATATTTAACTATAGCTTGATAGAGATGGATCTCTAAAATTAGAAGGTTACAATGACGACAATAGCCGAGCGGGAAGTTATAGGTTAGTTCTCAAGGAGTTTGTCTGTTCCTTTTACTGAATATTTTCGGGTCAAAGCATGATTTGAACAGTTACAGCACATTCACACGCAGTCGCTTTCGCAATAATGCATTCAGACAAATGTAATCTTACAGTGTTACTTCATCTGATTTTGAATGAGCATAAATCTGTAAGAAATGCATTGATCTGTAGATAAAATAAAAATGTACTGTTATTTTCATTACAAACAAAATTTGCACAGCAGAATACAGTAATTATACCTTTTAATGCTGACATCCATGTTATTAGTTTGGCATGTGGTAGGAAAAAAAAGGTTTGCACACAACAGCCTAAGCCACTTTGAAACTCTCCTGTTATTTTATTTTTTATTTTAATATAGGCTACGTTATGAACATAATGTTTCAAACATACTGAAATACTTTAGCCACGGAGCAAAGGCGGCGCGGTGTTTCTGGTATCAATGAGCACGGAGTGGAGTGGAGTATATATATATGTGTTTTATTACAGTAAACATTTTAATTATATTTCAATATTTCCTATTTTCAGTTTAAATTTTATTGTAATTGTATTGAAATTAATATTTTAATAATATTTTTATATTTTACATTATTAAAGTTAATAATATTTAAATGTAAAATAATCAGTACTACCACATTGCACTAAAATAATAATAATATTATTAATAATAATAATAAAAAAAAATATATATATATATATACGTATATATATATATATATATATATATATATATATATATATATATATATATATATATCCAGTTCTTTTGCATTTAAAATAATAATTAATACAATCTGTTAAATCTGTTTATGTTTAGTAACACCTTTTAAAAAATAACTGACAAATACTGCATTAAGTAATACCTGTACAGATCGCCATTCAGATAGTTCAGATAGTTAGGAAGGGATCTGTTGCACATACAATTATTACATACTGAAAAAAAACATTCAGTGGTATTTGGTACTTCACAGTATTTGCTAGCAAACACTAGTGTTACATTGTGAATGTAACCATAATCTACCATGAAGTGTCTCTACCACACACACTCAAGCAGCTGGTGTTAACACAGTTTTTCTCATTGTTAACATCATCACCAGTTCTCTGTGTGAGAGTGTGTGTTCTCCGTGTGTATTAGCGGAAGCGCGCGGTGATTCTGCATCAGCGAATCCGACAGGCTCCTCTGAACGCTTGCGTCACAGTTCTCCTCAGACCGTCAGCTTACTGAATACATCACTAAATGTGAAGTATAATTGATCACTAGTTCGTCAAGCTTTAAAACACGAGCTGAGCTACATAAAACTGAGATTTCAATTTGTTCAAATTAAATGCATAGTGAATGTGAAATTAAAGGAATAGTTCACCCCAAAATGGTGAGAATTTACTCACCATCAGGCCATCCGAGATTTAGATGAGTTTGTTTCTTCATCAAATTTGGAGAAATATGTATTGCATAACTTGGTCACCAAAGGATGCTCTGCAGTGAATGGGTGCCGTCAGAATCAAAGTCCAAACAGCTGATAAAAACATCACAATATTGCAATCCACACCACTCCAGTCCATCAGATAATGTCTTGTGAATACATGTCTGTAAGAAACAAATCCATCATTAAGGCTTTTTAACTTCAAACTTAAAAAATCCATAAAAGAGCTTTCTTCAGTGAAAACGTCGATTTGTCTGAATCAGGAGAGAAATCTGCACAAATTAAGCACTGTTTACAAGCTAAAACCATCCAAAATAGATCGAAACAAAGACGTGTGTGCATTTTGATGTGGTGTGTATTACTTGTGGATTATTGGGATGTTTTCATCTGTTTTTTTGGACTCTCGTTTTGACGGCACCCATTCACTGCAGTGCATCCACCGGTGAGCAAGTGATGGAATGCTAAATTTCAAGACTCATCTAAATCTTATATGTCCTGAGGGTGAGTAAATTTTTGGGTGAGCTATTCTTTTAAGAGAGTTTTTTTCAGAGAGCTGCAATAAAAGCAATACTTTTCATGTTTGCTCGGGAGAAAAGATGACAGGGTTTGCTACACCACAGGACCATTAGAGAAAAAAAAAAAAGAAAACTCAGTGGGCAGCCATTTTTGCTGCAACCTTTGGGTTTCAAGTCCGACTCTCTAACCAGTCAAACTTCGGTCTACTGCGAGATGATTTCTCCACATAAACTACAGCAGATGTGATATTCATGCTTCTATGGGAAGTGGTTTTTAAAGTTGTCAAACTCACTAACTCTCTCTCTCTCTCTCTCTCTCTCTCTCTCGGCTGTAGATATGCTTTTGCATGGTCACGTCCCAACCCATGAGGATATCAAACCCGTCGCTTGCGATGCCTGCAACAAAGTCGTTGAGCCTCAGGACGTCCTGACTCATTACAGTAAGTGACAGTCATCATTCAGACTGATAGAGATTTAAAAGGAGGATTTGATCTGATTTTAATGGTCTCGTTTGTGTGTCAAAGGCTGTTTTGGCTTCATTGTGCACTTTTCAATGCATTTATCCCATCATTTGTTCATTTAGAGAGAAATAAGTTTTAGAGCTGATATTAATGAACTAGAAAATTGCTTCGTTCGCCTCTGAAGTGTTTTGAAACACTGTTCAAATCCCTGACCTCGAGTACACGGTGATAATAGTCACGCTTGTCACCGTAGACAGTCCTAATTATATCAAAACCTTAATTCTATGGCTAAGGCTAAATATAATGGTGATATGCAGAGGTAACCTGTGTAAGGTTATAATAGAGGTGTTTACTGCTGTAAAGCAAGAATCATGGAGTCATTTGCCGGTTATATTATTAGGGCTCAAGCCCAAAGGGCGAGAGGCCTATTGTTTTCCTTAGGATTATTTTTTATTATTATTATTATTAGGGCTCAAGCCCAAAGGGCGAGAGGCCTATTGTTTTCCTTAGGATTATTTTTTATTATTATTATTATTATTATTATTTTTTTTTTCCAACGTCTCGGGGGCTTTTGGGGCCCTTAACGTGCTTAAAAAGTCTTGAAAATTGGCACACAGATTGGAACCTGCGGCCATTAGGGCCGGGCAGAGACTGATACACGGGCGTGGCACAGGGGCTCTACAGCGCCCCCTGGAATATGGAGGGCCATATATCATACATTCTTGCTCGTAGACGTATGAAACTCGGTACACATATAAATCTCATCAATCCAAACAACTTTTGTATTGCATATCATAGGCTCCGCCCAACAGGAAGTTGGCTATTTAGGGCTCAAGCCCAAAGGGCGAGAGGCCTATTGTTTTCCTTAGGATTATTTTTTATTATTATTATTAGGGCTCAAGCCCAAAGGGCGAGAGGCCTATTGTTTTCCTTAGGATTATTTTTTATTATTATTATTATTATTATTATTATTATTATTATTTTTTTCCAACGTCTCGGGGGCTTTTGGGGCCCTTAACGTGCTTAAAAAGTCTTGAAAATTGGCAAACAGATTGGAACCTGCGGCCATTAGGGCCGGGCAGAGACTGATACACGGGCGTGGCACAGGGGCTCTACAGCGCCCCCTGGAATATGGAGGGCCATATATCATACATTCTTGCTCGTAGACGTATGAAACTCGGTACACATATAAATCTCATCAATCCAAACAACTTTTGTATTGCATATCATAGGCTCCGCCCAACAGGAAGTTGGCTATTTAGGGTTTAGTATTCAAATTTTTCGTCAAAGTTGTGGGGGCTTTGGGGGTCCTTAACATACTCAAAAACTCTTGAAAATTTGCGCACACTTTGGAATCTGTGGCCTTTAGGAGCCTGCAGAGGCTGGGACCCGGGTGTGGCACAGGGGCTCTATGGCGCCCCCTGGAACACAGTCATAAATGTTGATGTATAGCTCACACATACTTGCACATATTCATATGAAACTCAGTACACATATAGATCTCATTGTGCCGAAAAACTTGCGTATTGCATGTCATAGGCTCCACCCAACAGGAAGTCAGCTATTTAGAGTTATGTAAAAAGCGCATGCTCTGGAATTTGAAATACTTGTCATAGGTTTTTTTCTCGATTGCCGCCAAACTCGGTCAACATGATCTCAAGACACTGGGGATGAAAAATTGCCAGGGGATTTTTGATATCTCGAACGGTTTGCTCGTGGCGAGGCGTTGAAATTATGGCGAGAAATGAGAAACAGGAAGTGTCTAATACCATCCACATACAGTTCCTGATTTTAATCAAACTTCATCAGATTATTCGTTGTATGATGTCGATCGCATATATGTGACTATTAGGAGTCAAAGTTATAGCGCCACCAACTGGCAGAAGGAAGTGTGTCATTTTCAAAATGATTTGAATTCAGCATCTTATTATTACTCGATTTGCTTCAAACTTCATCAGAATAATGTTAAAACACAGCCGATATAAATCTGCAAGGGGGATATTGATATCTAAAAAATTGTTGGCGTGGCAACATGTCAAACTGGAATACTTCTCAGGTGATTTTGAGGCAAATACCATACTTAGAATTTCACAAAACTCTGAACACACATCAGTATTTCTGATAGGAACTTAAATTGTGAATGGATTTTGGATAGCTTGAATGGTTTTGCCGTGGTGATTTTTTGAAATTACCTTACAAAGGGAATCATTATTGTATTTTTAAAATGCAGCTTCCAAACACGTCAAAGAATTTTTTCATACAGATGAAAAAGTCATTCTGAGGAAATATGCATAGTTTCACGACTTTACAACACTGTATGGATAACAGAAAATTAAAAAACTGTCAGACATCTCATCTCACTCTGTCCCTCTGTTTGAGTATATGTGCTTCAGACTTCCATTGTCTGAGAGAAATTGCGCCCCTACAGGTGCAATTACCGGACTTTTACTTTCACTTTTAAATCCGTTAAAAATACAAATAAATACTTAGATTTAATTCACACTGACAAGCTAAACCAACATATCTGATTATTACCGGTTCAGGGCTCATGGATAAATTATTTCTGGCCAGAGATACGTGAGAAATAGGAGAGATGAATCACCGCTGTGATCACGAGCGTCTGGAGTAAAGAGCTCAGAGAAAACGAATTTATTCCTGTTTTAAAGCTTTTAAAAATAAATTATTACAGCGATATCACACAATCAACCAATTAGAACACACCAAGAGCTAAATTCAGATGTTTTTGAACTGTTTGTGTGAAAATGAAATATTTGTGGCTGCCTATCTGAAATCACCGCTCCGATCAGCGCGTACAGTGTCGAGCTCAAAACAAACGAATTTATTCTTGTTTAAGAGCTTTTTTAAATAAAACATTACCACAAATGCACACAATAAACCCATTGTAACACATCAAGAGGTAAATGCAGGTGTTTGTGACCCGTTTAAGTGCGCAAGACTATTTGAAAGCGAGACTGGCAGAATAACATATCTCTCGAGCTGCAGGATTCTGGCTTTCGTCGTACGAACGAACACATCACGGACAAGATTATTTCAAAACACATAATAGCTTGGCGACTATAAACGAAAACAGCCACGTGAACATAAACTGTTGAGAAATATATCTGAAGTGGATCTACTGGATTTTAATATTAAGTGACCGCATATACCAGCTGCTTCTGTCTTCAATTTTAATCTATATAAAAAATGAAATTCATTCATCTTGGCTGCTTTTTTAATGTGTGTACGTATTTATTTATTTATTTATTATTTTGCTCTAACAAGAATTAATCTATATTTAATTAAATCAATTACATTTTATTTTACATTTGATTTGTCCATATCTGCATCTAAACGCCTAAAAACCTAAAACATGCTCTATTATACTATTGTTAGCAATTTCTTTATCGTCCAATTTATCTGGTGTACACACTTTTATTTTCATAATAAACTTGTTTGTTAGATTATACACAGTTACAGTGGTCTATAATAAATATTAACAGGTTTTATTCAAGCTGTTTAGAATGATTGCAGTAGGCTAATTTTTTTTAATGTAAATCCAAAAAAAAAAAAAAAAAAAAAAAAAAAAAAAAACATTGGAAAACAATGACTGTTGTACTTTTTTATACATTTTGTATAATTTCATAGTTTATGCATTATAGTTATAAAACAAATAAATGTAGCCACTCACATAGAAATCTTAGGCCTTATCCTTTTCTGACAGTTTTAGGGATTTTTAAAAATCCTAAAAAACCCTAATTTGTGCTGCAAATAATAATTTCAAACTCAAAAAGTAAATAGTCAGTTCATGCTTTATAAAGCCTTGTCCCAATATTAATAGTCAGTAGTAAGCAGTTTATAAATACAGCTATAAATAGCTTGTTTTTGGTTTATAAGCACATTTATTAAAAAGGAGAGTAAAGGATCAGTTATCTTCCTATGAAAAATAAAAGATAAAAATAAACAAACAACAACACAGATTGATACAGAACAGAAAAATAAATTTTATTGTGGATTTATGATAAAATCAGCCTGTAAATGAATTCATACTCCTCATACTACTCCATACTCCTTTTTCAACATGATGCCAATATACTGAGATGTTAAATTGTGAATGGGTTTAGGATAGCTTAAATGGTGTTGCCATAGAGATTTATTAATGTAACATAAAAAAAATACAATAGTTATTTTACTATATCTTTAAAATTTTTCATTCTAACTCTTCATAATTTTTTATATAAGTAGAAGTCCTCATTTGAAGGAAGCACAGTAAGTTTCATAGCTTTTTCATTTTCAAGAGCCAGGCTAAAATTAAAACTATCATAACTTATAAATCAAGCTTGCAATTCTTAGTACCAATAATGGTCACCAGAGGGAGCTATAGGATTACTTTTAAATAATTATTGTAGAAACGAGTATGATTTAAATAATTTATAGAAATCTTTCAAATAAAATAATATGTATTTTAGGAATTTTACTGATAAAAATGACCCTCACTTAATTAGAATAAGAAGCTGAAGTATTGTGAACTGTATATTAAGAATAATTCTTTATTGGCTTTATGGACAGATACGTTTTGAGTGACTCTTGAAGGATCAGCACCACATCCTCTTTTACCACTGTTTAAAGAACTAATCTTACAGAACAGGTGTGAATGAATTTTGGATAGCTTGAATGGTTTTGTCGTGGTGATTTTTTGAAATAATAGTAAAAAAGTAACCAGTAAATGTCTTTTTATTTTTTTTAAAGTGCAGCTTCTAAACACTTAAAAAAAATGTACACATAAAAGACAAGTCATTCTGAGGCATATTTCCTCAGAATGACTGGTCTCATGACAATAGTTTCATGACTATACAACACTATATGGATGATAGAAAATAAAAAAACTATCATACATCTAATGTCACTCAGTCCCACTGTCACTGTGGGAAGTGTGTGTGTGTGTGTGTGTTTGTGTGTGTGTTAAGTGAATTAGGTGTGAAACTATCAGGGAGCATTTAGTCTCCAGCGCCAACATTTTACAGAACTGCCACTTTCCTGGAGTCTCCAGAATTACTCGGTGTCCGGCTCTGAGAGACTTAAGATCCCAAAAAATGATTTAATTAGAATACCATGAAGTATTGTGAAATACTATATATTAAGGCTTTATATATAGGCTTTATGAACAGATTAGAGTGACTCGTGAAGGACCAGCACCACCTCCTCTTGTTCGATGGTTTGAGGAGTATATCTTCCAGAATCCAGGATTAAGATTTAAGAGCTCATTTTTATTCCACCTCCTTTCCTGAAAGTCTGTCTTGCAGAATTGACTAAAAATTAATCTTCACATTATTTCCTAATTATTTTGCAATTCTTTTTGTCAGTTCTTCTTGACCTGTTTTTCTCTTCCAGCTTTCCTGGACTATTGTATAGCACTCATAAATGATTAAATAAAAAATAATGGTAGTTATTAAGATTGATATGGTTTGGAATTGGTAAAAAATGCTTGGAAAAAAATCACAATAAAACAATGTTTTAATGTTTAAGTTTGGAATATTAACTGACGTGAATGAATGCTATATAAACATTGTTCATGTTAACATAATGTTTATGAATGGAATCTTATTGTAAAGTGTTACTAAAGTTATATATATATATATTGTTCTGTGAATGTGATTTTAAAGTCTAGATGATTCGGATTAACCCTTTAACTGCCATATCCTTTAAAACCTCACTGCCAGAGGGATATTGTGAATGCATGTGCCCGCTGGGCACAGTTTACCTGATGCCACCGGGGTGGCGATGGCACTGGTGGCTTGAGCCCGCCATCGCTGCTTGCAGCTATATTTATTATTATTATTATTATTATTATTATTATTATTATTTTTTTCCAACGTCTCGGGGGCTTTTGGGGCCCTTAACGTGCTTAAAAAGTCTTGAAAATTGGCACACAGATTGGAACCTGCGGCCATTAGGGCCGGGCAGAGACTGATACACGGGCGTGGCACAGGGGCTCTACAGCGCCCCCTGGAATATGGAGGGCCATATATCATACATTCTTGCTCGTAGACGTATGAAACTCGGTACACATATAAATCTCATCAATCCAAACAACTTTTGTATTGCATATCATAGGCTCCGCCCAACAGGAAGTTGGCTATTTAGGGTTTAGTATTCAAATTTTTCGTCAAAGTTGTGGGGGCTTTTGGGGTCCTTAACATACTCAAAAACTCTTGAAAATTTGCGCACACTTTGGAATCTGTGGCCTTTAGGAGCCTGCAGAGGCTGGGACCCGGGCGTGGCACAGGGGCTCTACGGCGCCCCCTGGAACACAGTCAGAAATGTTGATGTATAGCTCACACATACTTGCACATATTCATATGAAACTCAGTACACATATAGATCTCATCGTGCCGAACAACTTTCGTATTGCATGTCATAGGCTCCACCCAACAGGAAGTCAGCTATTTAGAGTTATGTAAAAAGCGCATGCTCTGGAATTTGAAATACTTGTCATAGGTTTTTTTCTCGATTGCCGCCAAACTCGGTCAACATGATCTCAAGACACTGGGGATGAAAAATTGCCAGGGGATTTTTGATATCTCGAACGGTTTGCTCGTGGCGAGGCGTTGAAATTATGGCGAGAAATGAGAAACAGGAAGTGTCTAATACCGTCCACATACATTTCCTGATTTTAATCAAACTTCATCAGATTATTCGTTGTATGATGTCGATTGCATATATGTGACTATTAGGAGTCAAAGTTATAGCGCCACCAACTGGCAGAAGGAAGTGTGTCATTTTCAAAATGATTTGAATTCAGCATCTTATTATTACTCGATTTGCTTCAAACTTCATCAGAATAATGGTAAAACACAGCCGATATAAATCTGCAAGGGGGATATTGATATCTAAAAAATTGTTGGCGTGGCAACATGTCAAACTGGAATACTTCTCAGGTGATTTTGAGGCAAATAACATACTTAGAATTTCACAAAACTCTGAACACACATCAGTATTTCTGATAGGAACTTAAATTGTGAATGGATTTTGGATAGCTTGAATGGTTTTGCCGTGGTGATTTTTTTAAATGACCTTACAAAGGGAATCATTATTGTATTTTTAAATTGCAGCTTCCAAACACGTCAAAGAATTTTTTCATACAGATGAAAAAGTCATTCTGAGGAAATATGCATAGTTTCACGACTTTACAACACTGTATGGATAACAGAAAATTAAAAAAAACTGTCAGACATCTCATCTCACTCTGTCCCTCTGTTTGAGTATATGTGCTTCAGACTTCCATTGTCTGAGAGAAATAGCGCCCCTACAGGTTCAATTCCCGGACTTTTACTTTCACTTTTAAATCGGTTAAAAATACAAACAAATACTTAGATTTAATTCACACTGACAAGCTAAACCAACATATCTGATTATTACCGGTTCAGGGCTCATGGATAAATTATTTCTGGCCAGAGATACGTGAGAAATAGGAGAGATGAATCACCGCTGTGACCACGAGCGTCTGGAGTAAAGAGCTCAGAAAAAAACGAATTTATTCCTGTTTTAAAGCTTTTAAAAATAAATTATTAAAGCGATATCACACAATCAACCAATTAGAACACACCAAGAGCTAAATTAAGATGTTTTTGAACTGTTTGTGTGAAAATGAAATATTTGCACCTGCCTATCTGAAATCACCGCCTCCGATCAGCGCGTACAGTGTCGAGCTCAAAACAAACGAATTTATTCTTGTTTAAGAGCTTTTTTAAATAAAATATTACCACAAATGCACACAATAAACCCATTGTAACACAACAAGAGGTAAATGCAGGTGTTTGTGACCTGTTTAAGTGTGCAAGACTATTTGAAAGCGCGACTGGCAGAATAACATATCTCTCGAGCTGCAGGTTTCTGGCTTTCGTCGTAAGAACGAACACATCACGGACAAGATTATTTCAAAACACATAATAGCTTGGCGACTATAAATGAAAACAGCCACGTGAACATAAACTGGATCTACTGGATTTGAATATTAAAGTGACCACATTTACCACTTGCTTCTGTCTTCAATTTTAATCTATATAAAAAAGGAAACTCATTCGACTTGGCTGCTTTTTTAATGTGTGCGTATTTATTTATTTATCTTTTTATACATTTTGTATAATTTCATAGTTTGTGTATTACAATTATAAAAACAAAAATAAAATTAGCCACTCACATAGAAATAGCTTAGGCCTTAACCTTTTTCTGACAGTTTTAGGGATTTTTTAAAATCCTAAAAAAAAATTATTTGTGCTGCAAATAATAATTTCAAACTCATTTGATACTGACCTATGACATCCTGTGACATTATATTTATTTTAATTTACATAATCTCATGGATGTAACAGTAAATATGTTCAGCTCACAGATCAATACTAAGCTGTAATACAAGCAGAACTTTCACAAATGCTTATGAGTCATTTAAGGATTTGATAACACTGTAAAATAATGTCTAATTTGTTAACATTAGCAAATTCATTGATAACACTTTATAATAACTGCACTCATTATTAAATAGTCAGTTCATGCTTTATAAAGCCTTGTCCCAATATCAATAGTCAGTAGTAAGCAGTTTATAAATACAGCTATAAATAGCTTGTCCTTGGTTTATAAGCACATTTATTAAAAATGAGAGTAAGTTATCTTCCTATGAAAAATAAAAGATAAAAATAAACAAACAACAACACAGATTGATACAGAACTCAGAAATTTTATTGTGGATTTATGATAAAGCCTGCAAATGAATTCATACTCCTCCTAATACTACTGCATACTCCTTTTTCAACATGATGCCAATATACTGAGATGTTAAATTGTGAATGGGTTTAGGATAGCTTAAATGGTGTTGCCATAGAGATTTATTAAAGTAACATAAAAAATACAATAGTTATTTTACTATATCTTTAAAATTTTTCATTCTAACTCTTCATAATTTTTTATATAAGTAGAAGTCCTCATTTGAAGGAAGCACAGTAAGTTTCATAGCTTTATCATTTTCAAGAGCCAGCATAAAATTAAAACTATCATAACTTATAAATCAAGCTTGCAATTCTTAGTACCTATAATGGCCACCAGAGGGAGCTATAGGATTACTTTTAAATAATTATTGGAGAAACGAGTATGATTTAAATAATTTATAGAAATCTTTCAAATAAAATAATATGTATTTTAGGAATTTTACTGATAAAATGACCCTCACTTAATTAGAATAACAAGCTGAAGTATTGTGAACTGTATATTAAGAATAATTCTTAATAGGCTTTATGGACAGATACGTTTTAAGTGACTCTTGAAGGTTCAGCCCCACATCCTCTTTTACCACTGTTTAAAGAATTAATCTTACAGAACAGGTGTGAATGAATTTTGGATAGCTTGAATGGTTTTGTCGTGGTGATTTTTTGAAATAATAGTAAAAAAGGAACCAGTAAAAAAAAGTGCAGCTTCTAAACACTTCAAAAAAATGTACACATAGAAGACAAGTCATTCTGAGGAAATATGCATAGTTTCATGACTATACAACATTATATGGATGACAGAAAATTAAAAAACATACATCTGATGTCACTCTGTCCCTCTGTCACTGTGTGTGTGTGTGTTTGTGTGTGTGTTAAGTGAATTAGGTGTGAAACTATCAGTGAGCATTTAGTCTCCAAGCGCCAACATTTTACAGAACTGCCACTTTCCTGGAGTCTCAAGAATTACTCAGTGTCAGGCTCTGAGAGATCTAAGATTCCAAAAAAATATTTAATTAGAATACCATGAAGTATTGTGAAATACTATATATTAAGGCTTTATATATAGGCTTAATGAACAGATTAGACTGACTCGTGAAGGACCAGCACCACCTCCTCTTGTTTGATGGTTTGAGGAATATATCTTCCAGAATCCGGGATTAAGATTTAGGAGCTCATTTTTATTCCACCTCCTTTCCTGAAAGTCTGTCTTGCAGAATTGACTAAAAATTAATCTTCACATTAATTCCTAATTCTTTTGCAATTCTTTTGTCAGTTCTTCTTGACCTGTTTTTCTCTTCCAGCTTTCCTGGACTATTGTATAGCACTCATAAATGATTAAATAAAAAATAATGGTAGTTATTAAGATTGATATGGTTTGGAATTGGTAAAATGTGCTTGGAAAAAAATCACAATAAAACAATGTTTTAATGTTTAAGTTTGGAATATTAACTGACATGAATGAATGCTATATAAATATTGTTCATGTTAACATAATGTTTATAAATTAAATCTTATTGTAAAGTGTTACTAAAGTTATATATATATATATATATATATTGTTCTGTGAATGTGATTTTAAAGTCTAGATGATTCGGATTAACCCTTTAACTGCCATATCAAGTTCAAGTTCAAGTTCAAGTTCAAGGTCAATTTATTTGTATAGCGCATTTACAACAGCCTCCTGGCTGACCAAAGTGCTTTAACATAAGAGCAAGAATATTACGCATACATAAAAATAGACCAGACAAAAAATTTAAAACCACCCATTTCAAAATGTAGCATAACACAGTAGTCAGTACACTAAGGAAAATAAAAAAGTTTTTAGCAAAGATTTAAAAATAGACAAGGAAGGGGCCAGTCTGATCTCTAAAGGCAGGGTATTCCAGAGTCGTGGCCCAGCCACTGCAAATGCACGCTCCCCTCTACGCTCCCCTCTATCCTTTAAAACCTCACTGCCAGAGGGATATTGTGAATGCATGTGCCCGCTGGGCACAGTTTACCTGATGCCACCGGGGTGGTGATGGCATTGGTGGCTTGAGCCCGCCATCGCTGCTTGCAGCTATATTTATTATTATTATTAGGGCTCAAGCCTGGAGGGCGAGAGCCCTATTGTTTTCCTTAGGATTATTTTTTATTATTATTATTATTATTATTATTTTTTTCTAACGTTACGGGGGCTTTTGGGGTCCTTAACATGCTCGAAAACTCTTGAAAATTGGCACACAGATTGGAACCTGCGGCCATTAGGGTCGGGCAGAGACAGATACACGGGCGTGGCACAGGGGCTCTACAGCGCCCCCTGGAATACTGAGGGCCATATATCATACATACTTGCACGTAGACACATGAAACTCGGTACACATGTAGATCTCATTAAACCAAACAACTTTCGTACTGCATGTCATAGGCTCCGCCCAACAGGAAGTTGGCTATTTAGGGTTTATTATTCATATTTTTGGTCAAAGTTGTGGGGGCTTTTGGGGTCCCTAACATACTCAAAAACTCTTGAAAATTTGCGCACACTTTGGAATCTGTGGCCTTTAGGAGCCTGCAGAGGCTGGGACCCGGGCGTGGCACAGGGGCTCTATGGCGCCCCCTGGAACACAGTCATAAATGTTGATGTATAGCTCACACATACTTGCACATATTCATATGAAACTCAGTACACATATAGATCTCATTGTGCCGAACAATTTTCGTATTGCATGTCATTGGGCTCCGCCCAACAGGAAGTCAGCTATTTAGAGTTATGTAAAAAGCGCATGCTCTGGAATTTGATATACTTGTCATAGGTTTTTTACTCGTTTACCACCAAACTCGGTCAACATGATCTCAAGACATTGGGGATGAAAAATTGCCAGGGGATTTTTGATATCTCGAACGGTTTGCTCGTGGCGAGGCGTTGAAATTATGGCGAGAATTGAGAAACAGGAAGTGTCTAATACCATCCACATACATTTCCTGATTTCAATCAAACTTCATCAGATTATTCATTGTATGATGTCGATCACATATATGTGACTATTAGGAGTCAAAGTTATAGCGCCACCAACTGGCAGCAGGAAGTGTGTCATTTTCAAAATGCTTTGAATTCAGCATCTTATTTTTACTCGATTTGCTTCAAACTTCATCAGAATAATGTTAAAACACAGCCGATATGAATCTGCTGGGGGAAATTGGATAGCTAAAAATATTGTTGCCGTGGCAACATGTCAAACTGGAATACTTCTCAGGTGATTTTGAGGCATATAACATGCTTAGAATTTCATCAAACTCAGAACACATATCAGTATTTATGATAACTAGACACTGGCAAAAGTTCATAAGAGGGCGTGGAAGAGGCACTCTATAGCGCCACCTTTTGTCAAAAGTGGGGGGGTTAGTTTTAGCTACAGACACCAAACTCGGTACAAAAATTGTTCTTATCAAGACGGACAACTTTCTAATTCACAGTCATCAGCTACGATCAACAGGAAGTCAGCTATTTTGATTTGAATGTGGATTTTTTTTTACATTTAGTTGTGAATTAATGCATACTGCTCAGAGGAGAGTAACACTATACACACCAAACTTTGTCTACATGATGCCAAAACATTTTAAACAACTTAAATTGCCAATGGATTTTGGATAGCTTGAACGGTTTTGTCGTGGTGATTTTTTTTAATGACAGTAAAACTGGAATTATTAATTTTCCTGCATTTTTAAATTCCAAACACTTCAAAACCTTTTTTCATACAGACAAAAAGTCATTCTGAGTAAATATGGATAGTTTCACGACTTTACAACACTGTATGGATAATAGAAAATTAAAAAACTGTCAGACATCTCATATCACTCTGTCCCTCTGTTTGAGTATATGTGCTTCAGACTTCCATTGTCTGAGAGAAATTGCGCCCCTACAGGTGCAATTACCGGAGATTTAGTTTCTCTTTTAAATCGGTTAAAATACAAATAAATACTTGGATTTAATTCACACTGACAAGCTAAACCAACATATATGATTATTATCAGGTCAGGGCTCATTAATAATGGATGTGTGGTCAGTGATACGTGAGAAACACGAGAGATGAATCACCGCTCTGAGCATGAGCATCTGGAATGATGAGCTCAGAAAAAACGAGTTTATTCTTGTTTTATAGCTATTAAAAATAAAGTATTGCAGCGATATCACACTATTCACCAATTAGAACACACCAAGAGCTAAATTCAGATGTTTTTGAACTGTTTGTGTGAAAATGAAATATTTGCGGCTGCCTATATGAAATCACTGCCTCCGATCATCGCGTACAGTGTCGAGCTCAAAACAAACGAATTTATTCTTGTTTAAGAGCTTTTTTAAATAAAATATTACCACAAATGCACACAATAAACCCATTGTAACACTACAAGAGCTAAATGCAGGTGTTTGTGACCCGTTTAAGTGTGCAAGACTATTTGAAAGCGCGACTGGCAGAAGAACATATATCTCTCGAGCTGCAGGATTCTGGCTTTCGTCGTACAAACGAACACATCACGGACAAGATTATTTCAAAATAGCTTGGCGAATATAAACGAAAACAGCCACGTGAACGTAAACCGTTGAGAAATATATCTGAAGTGGATCTACTGGATTTGAATATTAAGTGACCGCGTATACCAGCTGCTTCTGTCTTCAATTTTAATCTATATAAAAAATGTAATTCATTCATCTTGGCTGCGTTTTTAATGTGTGTACGTATTTATTTATTTATTATTTTGCTCTAACAAGAATTAATCTATATTTAATTAAATCAATTACATTTTATTTTACATTTGATTTGTCCATTTTTGCATCTAAACGCCTAAAAACATAAAACATGCTCTATTATACTATTGTTAGCAATTTCTTTATCGTCCAATTTATCTGGTGTACACACTTTTATTTTCATAATAAACTTGTTTGTTAGATTATACACAGTTACAGTGGTCTATAATAAATATTAACAGGTTTTATTCAAGCTGTTTAGAATGATTGCAGTAGGCTAAAAAACATTGGAAAACAATAACTGTTGTACTTTTTTATATATTTTGTATAATTTCATAGTTTATGCATTATAGTTATAAAAACAAATAAATTTAGCCACTCACATAGAAATCTTAGGCCTTATCCTTTTCTTACAGTTTTAGGAATTTTAAAAAATCGTAAAAAACCTTATTTGTGCTGCAAATAATAATTTCAAACTCAAAAAGTAAATAGTCAGTTCATGCTTTATAAAGCCTTGTCCCAATATTAATAGTCAGTAGTAAGCAGTTTATAAATACAGCTATAAATAGCTTGTCCTTGGTTTATAAGCACATTTATTAAAAAGGAGAGTAAAGGATCAGTTATCTTCCTATGAAAAATAAAAAAATAAAAATAAACAAACAACAACACAGATTGATACAGAACTCAGAAATTCTATTGTGGATTTATGATAAAATCAGCCTGTAAATGAATTCATACTCCTCCAAGAAGACACAAGTAGTTCACACCAAACTTTTTTTTTAACATGAATCCAATATACTGAAGATGTTAAATTGCGAATGGGTTTAGGACACCTTAAATGGTGTGGCCATAGCAATTTATTAAAGTAACATAAAAAAATACAATAGTTATTTTACTATATCTTTAAATTTTTTCATTCCAAACTCTTCATAATTTTTTAATACGTAGAAGTCATCATTTGAAGGAACCACAGTAAGTTTCAAAGCTTTATCATTTTCAAGAGCCAGCAAAAAATTAAAACTATCATAACTTATAAATGAAGCTTGCAATTCTTAGTACCAATAATGGCCACCTGATGGAGCTATAGGATCACTTTTAAATAATTATTGTAGAAACAAGTATGATTTAAATGATTTATAGAAATCTTTCAAAGAAAAATAATATGAATTTTATGTATTTTACTGATAAAATGACCCTCACTTAATTAGAATAACAAGCTGAAGTATTGTGAACTGTATATTAAGAATAATTCTCTATAGGCTTTATGGACAGATACGTTTTGAGTGACTCTTGAAGGATCAGCACCACATCCTCTTTTACCACTGTTTAAAGAATGTATCTAACAGTACAGGTGCGAATGATTTTTGGATAGCTTGAATGGTTTTGTCGTGGTGATTTTTTGAAATAACAGTAAAAAAGTAACCAGTAAATGTCTTTTATTTTTTTAAAGTGCAGCTTCTAAACACTTCAAAAAAATGTACACATAGAAGACAAGTCATTCTGAGGAAATATGCATAGTTTCATGACTATACAACACTATATGGATGATAGAAAATTAAAAAACTATCATAAATCTGATGTCACTCAGTCCCACTGTCACTGTGGGTAATGTGTGTGTGTGTGTGTGTTAAGTGAATTAGGTGTGAAACTATCAGGGAGCATTTAGTCTCCAGTGCCAACATTTTACAGAACTGCCACTTTCCTTGAGTCTCAGAATTACAATGTGTCAGGTTCTGAGAAATCTAAGATTCCAAAAAATGATTTAATTAGAATACCATGAAGTATTGTGAAATACTATATATTAAGACTTTATATATAGGCTTCATGAACAGATTAGAGTGACTCGTGAAGGACCAGCAGCACCTCCTCTTGTCCGATGGTTTGAGGAATATATCTTCCAGAATCCGGGATTAAGATTTAGGAGCTCATTTTTATTCCACCTCCTTTCCTGAAAGTCTGTCTTGCAGAATTGACTAAAAATTAATCTTCACATTAATTCCTAATTATTTTGCAATTCTTTTTGTCAGTTCTTCTTGACCTGTCTTTTTCTTCTTCTTTTCTGACCTCATGACCCAGTCAGCATTTTTTGTATAATGGTCAAGTCTTAACTTATCCATTTCTGTATTGCATTTGTGTTTGATATTTCTCATGGGTATTTCATAATTTTCGACTTTACAGTTTGAGTTAAAACTCTTTTTTAGCGCATTCCATCTGCAAAAGAAAACATGCCTAATAATTCTACACACATGAATATAAAGTGTTTTTCTCTTCCAGCTTTCCTGGACTATTGTATAGCACTTATAAATTATTAAATAAAAATAATGGTAGTTATTAAGATTGATATGGTTTGGAATTGGTAAAATGTTCTTGGAAAAAAATCACAATAAAACAATGTTTTAATGTTTAAGTTTGGAATATTAACTGACATGAATGAATGCTATATAAATATTGTTCATGTTAACATAATGTTTATAAATGAAATCTTATTGTAAAGTGTTACTAAAGTTATATATATATATATATATATATATATATATATATATATATATATATATATATATATATATATATTGTTCTGTGAATGTAATTTTAAAGTCTAGATGATTCGGATTAACCCTTTAACTGCCATATCCTTTAAAACCTCACTGCCAGAGGGATATTATGAATGCATGTGCCCGCTGGGCACACTTTACCTGATGCCACCGGGGTGGCGATGGCATTGGTGGCTTGAGCCCGCCATCGCTGCTTGCAGCTATATTTATTATTATTTTTTTTATTTTTTATTAAACCTTCCGGGGGTTTTTGGGGGCCTTAACATGCTCAAAAACTCTTGAAAATTGGCACACACATTGGAATCTGCGGCCATTAGGACGCCACAGAGACTGGGACCCGGGCGTGGCACAGGGGCTCTACAGCGCCCCCTGGAACACAGTCAGAAATCTTGAACCATAGCTCACACACACTTGCATATATTTATATGAAACTCAGTACACTTGTAGATCTCATTGAGCTTAACAACTTTCGCGCTCTATGTCAAAGGCTCCGCCCAACAGGAAGTCAGCTATTCATGGCTGTTTAAAAAAAGCATGCTCTGGAATTTGATATACTTGTCATAGGTTTTTTACTTGTTTGCCACCAAACTCGGTGAACATGATCTCAAGACATTGGGGATGAAAAATTGCGAGGGGATTTTTGATATCTCGAACGGTTTGCCCGTGGCGAGGCGTTGAAATTAGGGCAAAAAGTGAGAAACAGGAAATGCCTAATAACATCCACATACATTGCCTGAGTTTGATCAAACTTCATCGGTTTTTTCGATGTATGATACCGATCGTATATATGTGACTATTAAGAGTCAACGTTATAGCGCCACCAACTGGCAGCAGGAAGTGAGTCATTTTCAAAATGCTTTGAATTCAGCATCTTATTTTTACTCGATTTGCTTCAAACTTCATCAGAATAATGTCAAAACATGGCCGATGTAAATCTGTTGTGGGGATATTGATATCTTATATATTGTTGCCATGGCAACGTGTCAAACTTGAATATTCTGTTATGGTGATTTTGAGGCAGATAACAACCTCAGATTTACATGAAACTCAAAACACATATCAGTATTCTTGATAGCTAGACAATGGAAAAAGCTTTTAAAAGGGCGTGGAAGAGGCACTCTATAGCACCACCTTTTGTCAAAAGTGGGGGGGTTAGTTTTAGCTACAGACACCAAACTCGGTACAAAAATTGTTCTTATCAAGACGGACAACTTTCTAATTCACAGTCATCAGCTACGATCAACAGGAAGTCAGCTATTTTGATTTGAATGTGGATTTTTTTTTTACATTTAGCTGTGAATTAATGCATACTGCTCAGAGGAGAGTAACACTATACACACCAAACTTTGTCTACATGATGCCAAAACATTTTAAACAACTTAAATTGCCAATGGATTTTGGATAGCTTGAACGGTTTTGTCGTGGTGATTTTTTTAAATGACAGTAAAAATGGAATTATTAATTGTCCTGCATTTTTAGATTCCAAACACTTCAAAACCTTTTTTCATACAGAAAAAAAGTCATTCTGAGTAAATATGGATAGTTTCACGACTTTACAACACTGTATGGATAACAGAAAATTAAAAAACTGTCAGACATCTCATCTCACTCTGTCCCTCTGTTTGAGTATGTGCTTCAGACTTCCATTGTCTGAGAGAAATTGCGCCCCTACAGGTTCAATTCCCGGACTTTTACTTTCACTTTTAAATCGGTTAAAAATACAAATAAATACTTAGATTTAATTCACACTGACAAGCTAAACCAACATATCTGATTATTACCGGTTCAGGACTCATGGATAAATTATTTCTGGCCAGAGATACGTGAGAAATAGGAGAGATGAATCACCGCTGTGATCACGAGCGTCTGGAGTAAAGAGCTCAGAAAAAACGAATTTATTCCTGTTTTAAAGCTTTTAAAAATAAATTATTACAGCGATATCACACAATCAACCAATTAGAACACACCAAGAGCTAAATTCAGATGTTTTTGAACTGTTTGTGTGAAAATGAAATATTTGTGGCTGCCTATATGAAATCACTGCCTCCGATCAGCGCGTACAGTGTCCAACTCAAAACAAACGAATTTATTCTTGTTTAAGAGCTTTTTTAAATAAAATATTACCACAAATGCACACAATAAACCCATTGTAACACAACAAGAGCTAAATGCAGGTGTTTGTGACCCGTTTAAGTGTGAAAGACTATTTGAAAGCGTGACTGGCAGAATAACATATATCTCTTGAGCTGCAGGATTCTGGCTTTCGTCGTACGAACGAACACATCACGGACAAGATTATTTCAAAACACATAATAGCTTGGCTAATATAAACGAAAACAGCCACGTGAACATAAACTGTTGAGAAATAAATCTGAAGTGGATCTACTGGATTTTAATATTAAGTGACCGCATATACCAGCTGCTTCTGTCTTCAATTTTAATCTATATAAAAAATTACATTCATTCATCTTGGCTGCTTTTTTTTAATGTGTGAACGTATTTATTTATTTATTTATTTATTTATTATTTTGCTCTAACAACAATTAATCTATATTTAATTAAATCAATTACATTTTATTTTACATTTGATTTGTCCATTTCTGCATCTAAACGCCTAAAAACCTAAAACATGCTCTATTATACTATTGTTAGCAATTTCTTTATCGTCCAATTTATCTGGTGTACACTTTTATTTTCATAATAAACTTGTTTGTTAGATTATACACAGTTACAGTGGTCTATAATAAATATTAACAACAGGTTTTATTCAAGCTGTTTAGAATGATTGCAGTAGGCCAATTTTTTTAAATGTAAATAAAATAAAATTAAAAAAATTAAATAAATAAATAAAAAACATTGGAAAACAATAACTGTTGTACATTTTTATACATTTTGTATAATTTCATAGTTTATGCATTATAGTTATAAAAACAAATACATTTAGCCACTCACATAGAAATCTTAAAGGCCTTATCCTTTTCTGACAGTTTTAGGGATTTTTAAAAATCCTAAAAAACCTTATTTGTGCTGCAAATAATAATTTCAAACTCAAAAAGTAAATATTCAGTTCATGCTTTATAAAGCCTTGTCCCAATATTAATAGTCAGTAGTAAGCAGTTTATAAATACAGCTATAAAAAGTTTGTTCTTGGTTTATAAGCACATTTATTAAAAAGGAGAGTAAAGGATCAGTTATCTTCCTATGAAAAATAAAAAAATAAAAATAAACAAACAACAACACAGATTGATACAGAACTCAGAAATTGTATTGTGGATTTATGATAAAATCAGCCTGTAAATGAATTCATACTCCTCCAAGAAGACACAAGTAGTTCACACCAAACTTTTTTAACATGAAGCTAATATACTGAAGATGTTAAATTGCGAATGGGTTTAGGATACCTTAAATGGTGTGGCCATAGCGATTTATTAAAGTAACAAAAAAAAAAAAATACAATCGTTATTTTACTATATCTTTAAAATTTTTCATTCCAACTCTTCATAATTTTTTATATACGTAGAAGTCATCATTTGAAGGAAGCACAGTAAGCTTCATAGCTTTATCATTTTCAAGAGCCAGCATAAAATTAAAACTATCATAACTTATAAATCAAGCTTGCAATTCTTACTACCAATAATGGCCACCAGATGGAGCTATAGGAATACTTTTAAATAATTATTGTAAAACAAGTATGATTTAAATCATTTATAGAAATCTTTCAAAGAAAAATAATATGTATTTTATGTATTTTACTGATAAAATGACCCTCACTTAATTAGAATAACAAGCTGAAGTATTGTGAACTGTATATTAAGAATAATTCTTTATAAGCTTTATGGACAGATACGTTTTGAGTGACTCTTGAAGGTTCAGCACCACATCCTCTTTTACCACTGTTTAAAGAATTTATCTTACAGAACAGGTGCGAATGAATTTTGGATAGCTTGAATGGTTTTGTCGTGGTGATTTTTTGAAATAACAGTAAAAAAGGAACCAGTAAATGTCTTTTATTTTTTTAAAGTGCAGCTTCTAAACACTTCAAAAAAATTTACACATAGAAGACCAGTCATTCTGAGGAAATATGCATAGTTGCATGACTATACAACATTATATGGATGATAGAAAATTAAAAAACTATCATACATCTGATGTCACTCTGTCCCTCAGTCACTGTGGTTAATGTGTGTGTGTGTGTGTGTGTGTGTGTGTGTGTTAAGTGAATTAGGTGTGAAACTATCAGGAAACATTTAGTCTCCAGCACCAACATTTTACAGAACTGCCACTTTCCTGGAGTCTCAGAATTACAATGTGTCAGGTTCTGAGAGATCTAAGATTCCCAAAAAATTATTTAATTAGAATACCATGAAGTATTGTGAAATACTATATATTAAGACTTTATATATAGGCTTTATGAACAGATTAGAGTGACTCGTGAAGGACCAGCACCACCTCCTCTTGTCCAATGGTTTGAGGAATATATCTTCCAGAATCCGGGATTAAGATTTAGGAGCTCATTTTTATTCCACCTTCTTTCCTGAAAGTCTGTCTTGCAGAATTGACTAAAAATTAATCTTCACATTAATTCCTAATTCTTTTGCAATTCTTTTGTCAGTTCTTCTTGACCTGTTTTTCTCTTCCAGCTTTCCTGGAGTATTGTATAGCACTCATAAAGGATTAAATAAAAAGTAATGGTAGTTATTAAGATTGATATGGTTTGGAATTGGTAAAATGTACTTGGAAAAAAATCACAATAAAACAATGTTTTAATGTTTAAGTTTGGAATATTAACTGACATGAATGAATGATATATAAATATAGTTCATGTTAACACAATGTTTATAAATGGAATCTTATTGTAAAGTGTTACTAAAGTTTTATATATATATATATATATATATATATATATATATTGTTCTGTGAATGTGATTTTAAAGTCTAGATGATTCGAATTAACCCTTTAACTGCCATATTCTTTAAAACCTCACTGCCAGAGGGATATTGTGAATGCATGTGCCCGCTGGGCACAGTTTACCTGATGCCACCGGGGTGGCGATGGCATTGGTGGCTTGAGCCCGCCATCGCTGCTTGCAGCTATATTTATTATTATTATTTTTTTTTTCCAACGTCTCGGGGGCTTTTGGGGCCCTTAACGTGCTTAAAAAGTCTTGAAAATTGGCACACAGATTGGAACCTGCGGCCATTAGGGCCGGGCAGAGACTGATACACGGGCGTGGCACAGGGGCTCTACAGCGCCCCCTGGAATATGGAGGGCCATATATCATACACTCTTGCTCGTAGACGTATGAAACTCGGTACACATATAAATCTCATCAATCCAAACAACTTTTGTATTGCATATCATAGGCTCCGCCCAACAGGAAGTTGGCTATTTAGGGTTTAGTATTCAAATTTTTCGTCAAAGTTGTGGGTGCTTTTGGGGTCCTTAACATACTCAAAAACTCTTGAAAATTTGCGCACACTTTGGAATCTGTGGCCTTTAGGAGCCTGCAGAGGCTGGGACCCGGGCGTGGCACAGGGGCTCTACGGCGCCCCCTGGAACACAGTCAGAAATGTTGATGTATAGCTCACACATACTTGCACATATTCATAAGAAACTCAGTACACATATAGATCTCATTGTGCCGAAAAACTTGCGTATTGCATGTCATAGGCTCCGCCCAACAGGAAGTCAGCTATTTAGAGTTATGTAAAAAGCGCATGCTCTGGAATTTGAAATACTTGTCATAGGTTTTTTTCTCGATTTCCGCCAAACTCGGTCAACATGATCTCAAGACACTGGGGATGAAAAATTGCCAGGGGATTTTTGATATCTCGAACGGTTTGCTCGTGGCGAGGCGTTGAAATTATGGCGAGAAATGAGAAACAGGAAGTGTCTAATATCGTCCACATACATTTCCTGATTTTAATCAAACTTCATCAGATTATTCGTTGTATGATGTCGATCGCATATATGTGACTATTAGGAGTCAAAGTTATAGCGCCACCAACTGGCAGAAGGAAGTGTGTCATTTTCAAAATGATTTGAATTCAGCATCTTATTATTACTCAATTTGCTTCAAACTTCATCAGAATAATGTTAAAACACAGCCGATATAAATCTGCAAGGGGGATATTGATATCAAAAAAATTGTTGCCGTGGCAACATGTCAAACTGGAATACTTCTCAGGTGATTTTGAGGCAAATAACATACTTAGAATTTCACAAAACTCTGAACACACATCAGTATTTCTGATAGGAACTTAAATTGTGAATGGATTTTGGATAGCTTGAATGGTTTTGCCGTGGTGATTTTTTTAAATGACCTTACAAAGGGAATCATTATTGTATTTTTAAGTTGCAGCTTCCAAACACGTCAAATAATTTTTTCATACAGATGAAAAAGTCATTCTGAGGAAATATGCATAGTTTCACGACTTTACAACACTGTATGGATAACAGAAAATTAAAAAACTGTCAGACATCTCATCTCACTCTGTCCCTCTGTTTGAGTGTGTGTGCTTCAGACTTCCATTGTCTGAGAGAAATTGCGCCCCTACAGGTGCAATTACCGGACTTTTACTTTCACTTTTAAATCCGTTAAAAATACAAATAAATACTTAGATTTAATTCACACTGACAAGCTAAACCAACATATCTGATTATTACCGGTTCAGGGCTCATGGATAAATTATTTCTGGCCAGAGATATGTGAGAAATAGGAGAGATGAATCACCGCTGTGATCACGAGCGTCTGGAGTAAAGAGCTCAGAGAAAACGAATTTATTCCTGTTTTAAAGCTTTTAAAAATAAATTATTACAGCGATATCACACTATCAACCAATTAGAACACACCAAGAGCTAAATTAAGATGTTTTTGAACTGTTTGTGTGAAAATGAAATATTTGTGGCTGCCTATCTGAAATCACCGCCTCCGATCAGCGCGTACAGTGTCGAGCTCAAAACAAACGAATTTATTCTTGTTTAAGAGCTTTTTTAAATAAAATATTACCACAAATGCACACAATAAACCCACTGTAACACAACAAGAGGTAAATGCAGGTGTTTGTGACCAGTTTAAGTGTGCAAGACTATTTGAAAGCGCGACTGGCAGAATAACATATCTCTCGAGCTGCAGGATTCTGCCTTTCGACGTACGAACGAACACATCACGGACAAGATTATTTCAAAACACATAATAGCTTGGCGAATATAAACGAAAACAGCCACGTGAACATAAACTGGATCTACTGGATTTGAATATTAAAGTGACCACATTTACCACTTGCTTCTGTCTTCAATTTTAATCTATATAAAAAAGGAAACTCATTCGACTTGGCTGCTTTTTTAATGTGTGCGTATTTATTTATTTACCTTTTTATACATTTTGTATAATTTCATAGTTTGTGTATTACAATTATAAAAACAAAAATAAATTTAGCCACTCACATAGAAATAGCTTAGGCCTTAACCTTTTTCTGACAGTTTTAGGGATTTTTAAAAATCCTAAAAAAACCTTATTTGTGCTGCAAATAATAATTTCAAACTCATTTGATACTGACCTATGACATCCTGTGACATTATATTTATTTTAATTTACATAATCTCATGGATGTAACAGTAAATATGTTCAGCTCACAGATCAATACTAAGCTGTAATGCAAGCAGAACTTTCACAAATGCTTATGAGTCATTTAAGGATTTGATAACACTGTAAAATAATGTCTAATTTGTTAACATTAGCAAATGCATTGATAACACTTTATAATAACTGCACTCATTAGTAAATAGTCAGTTCATGCTTTATAAAGCCTTGTCCCAATATCAATAGTCAGTAGTAAGCAGTTTATAAATACAGCTATAAATAGCTTGTCCTTGGTTTATAAGCACATTTATTAAAAAGGAGAGTAAGTTATCTTCCTATGAAAAATAAAAGATAAAAATAAACAAACAACAACACAGATTGATACAGAACTCAGAAATTTTATTGTGGATTTATGATAAAATCAGCCTGTAAATGAATTCATACTCCTCCTCATACTACTCCATACTCCTTTTTCAACATTATGCCAAAATACTGAGATGTTAAATTGTGAATGGGTTTAGGATAGCTTAAATGGTGTTGCCACAGAGATTTATTAAAGTAACATAAAAAAATACAATAGTTATTTTACTATATCTTTACAATTTTTCATTCTAACTCTTCATAATTTTTTATATAAGTAGAAGTCCTCATTTGAAGGAAGCACAGTAAGTTTCATAGCTTTATCATTTTCAAGAGCCAGCATAAAATTTAAACTATCATAACTTATAAATCAAGCTTGCAATTCTTAGTACCTATAATGGCCACCTGAGGGAGCTATAGGATTACTTTTAAATAATTATTGGAGAAACGAGTATGATTTAAATAATTTATAGAAATCTTTAAAATAAAATAATATGTATTTTATGTATTTTACTGATAAAATGACCCTCACTTAATTAGAATAACAAGCTGAAGTATTGTGAACTGTATATTAAGAATAATTCTTTATAGGCTTTATGGACAGATACGTTTTGAGTGACTCTTGAAGGTTCAGCCCCACATCCTCTTTTACCACTGTTTAAATAATTAATCTTACAGAACAGGTGTGAATGAATTTTGGATAGCTTGAAGGGTTTTGTCGTGGTGATTTTTTTAAATAATAGTAAAAAAGGAACCAGTAAATGTATTTTTATTTTTTTAAAGTGCAGCTTCTAAACACTTAAAAAAAAAATGTACACATAAAAGACAAGTCATTCTGAGGCATATTTCCTCAGAATGACTGGTCTCATGACAATAGTTTCATGACTATACAACACTATATGGATGATAGAAAATAAAAAAACTATCATACATCTGATGTCACTCAGTCCCACTGTCACTGTGGGTAATGTGTGTGTGTGTGTGTGTGTTAAGTGAATTAGGTGTGAAACTATCAGGGAGCATTTAGTCTCCAGCGCCAACATTTTACAGAACTGCCACTTTCCTGGAGTCTCCAGAATTACTCGGTGTCAGGCTCTGAGAGATCTAAGATTCCAAAAAATGATTTAATTAGAATACCATGAACTATTGTGAAATACTATATATAAAGACTTTATATATAGGCTTTATGAACAGATTAGAGTGACTCGTGAAGGACCAGCACCACCTCCTCTTGTCCGATGGTTTGAGGAGTATATCTTCCAGAATCTGGGATTAAGATTTAGGAGCTCATTTTTATTCCACCTCCTTTCCTGAAAGTCTGTCTTGCAGAATTGACTAAAAATTAATCTTCACATTATTTCCTAATTATTTTGCAATTCTTTTTGTCAGTTCTTCTTGACCTGTTTTTCTCTTCCAGCTTTCCTGGACTATTGTATAGCACTCATAAATGATTAAATAAAAAAATAATGGTAGTTATTAAGATTGATATGGTTAGGAATTGGTAAAATGTGCTTGGAAAAAAATCACAATAAAACAATGTTTTAATGTTTAAGTTTGGAATATTAACTGACATGAATGAATGCTATATAAATATTGTTCATGTTAACATAATGTTTATGAATGGAATCTTATTGTAAAGTGTTACTAAAGTTATACATATATATTGTTCTGTGAATGTGATTTTAAAGTCTAGATGATTCGGATTAACCCTTTAACTGCCATATCCTTTAAAACCTCACTGCCAGAGGGATATTGTGAATGCATGTGCCCGCTGGGCACAGTTTACCTGATGCCACCGGGGTGGCGATGGCATTGGTGGCTTGAGCCCGACATCGCTGCTTGCAGCTATATTTATATGTGTTGCCGCCCATAGAACCGCAGTCTTACACCTGAGGCCTGTTAAACACAGTTTAATTTGACCGACAAACAGACTGATTTTAAAAGTAGTCAGATTGCTCGTTGCAAGCCAACTCAACAAGATGCATTTTGTGTGAACGATATAAATCATAATTTGATAGAATAGAAATTGTAATCAGGTGCTAAAAAAAAAGTATAGCTATTAAAATGTGTTATGATGGAACAATGCACAGTACGAGTGCAGCGTTGAGCTTCTTGAGTCTGTTATGTAAGGAGTGTTTTGATTGGTGGATTAAAAGCTCACTGTGGATTCAAATGATCCCTAAATGCATGTAATATCAATCTTTGAACTTGATATATACATATTTGTGTAAACATTTCACATTTATTTAGGTAAGATGCACTTGGGGAAATATTTATGCTTTTACTTGTGTATTTATGAATTACCAAGCGGATTTTGTAAATGTAAATTGTGGCGTGCATTTATGAATTTTGTTTTGTATATGCATTATTTTTGAGGCTAATCTGGCTCCATATAAAAAATGAAAACCGTCATTATTTACTCACCCTTAAGTTATTCTAAGTTTCTTTCTGTATTCAGGTTGAACACAAAAGAATCAATTCTGAAGAATGTTGGTGAACAAATAGTTGCCAGCAGCCATCCACTTCTATAGTATGTGGAGGGGGGGGGGGTACTGTGGAAGTCAATGGCTGCCGGCAACTGTTTTTTTTAAATCAGCATTCTTCAGAATTTATTCTTTTGTGTTCAGCAGAAGAAAGAAACTCAATCACTTTAAGGGAGAGTAAACGATGACAGAATTTTCATTTTTGGGTGAACTATCCCTTTGAAAAGGAGCTTGTATTGCATTGTTGTGCTGAAAAACCAATGTGGGGAATGTTAAAAACCAAAAACGGTCTCTTTCAAAAAACATCCTGTCCTGGTGCAGAAACGCTCCACCAGTCCGTCATCATCCGTCTCACATCTGTCTTCGGTCTTGTGCCCGGACCACGTGCGCTCGTGGAACACAGAGGTGTCTTTCGCTTGCGAACGGTTGGCAGCTCTCCCTCGTTCTCGTCCCCTTCAGACGGTGATTTCACATATCTGTCTTTCTCTCTCGTCTCCTGCTGTCTCTCTTCTGAGAGCGGAGAGCTACACGGCAGCTGCGGGGCTGCGAGGGTTCAGCACAGGGGTCAACGACTCGCATCTATTCAGCTCCAAACACAGAAGGAGAGGGCGGGATGCCTTCAAGTTCAGCCACACAGGAGGCATGCTGTTCTCTCGTGGTTTTCTCTTTCGCTTTCGTTTTTTTTTTTTTTTCGCCTCTCCTCTCGACAGACTGGGTAAGTGTGTCTCTCCAACCAACGTGCGAGTGCTATTAACAGCGGACGCTTTTGATCGCCTCACGTGTTTGCTTAGCTTCCAGTTTAAGTGGTTTCGGGAACTGCTTATGAGCTGGACCTCGCTCGTGGTCAAATTCCTGCAGTTGTGGGCCGGATGTAAACAAACGTAGCTCAGCTGGTGACTGTGGCTTCCTGTGGCCTGTCGCTAATCACAGACCACACACACACACACACACATTGAGACATGCCTCAACAGGTTTACAATGAGTGATGTCACTACTACGCAACTTGTACCTTATTTAACCGTTTTGAAATGTTATTTCATGCTGGGAACTGTGAAGTTTTATCCGGGGTGTTTTCTAAGGGAATTATCACTGTTGTTATTTCTTAGATTTGTTCCAACTTGTTGGGGGAGATTTGTGCTAATGCTTTTCTGAGTTGAATTTTATAAAACCGATGAAGAAATCCCACGGACTTACATTGGAGGAGGGACCTGAGTCATATCTAGAGACCAGAATATCACGGAGACTTGAAGCTGCAGGACTCTTTTCACTTCACGGGCCAGTAAAAAAAAGAAGAAAAAAAAAAAAAAACATCTAGCATTCGCATAGCAACACAAATAGAAATGCAAATGGATAGCAACACATTTATAACTATTTAGAATTCTCTAGAAACCTCGTAGGAACAAACTAAAAGACTCAGAACACCATTTTTTTCAGAAAATTAAGAAATCACCTAGCAATCATATACCTACACAGTAAAAACCACTCAAAACACTTTAACAACTGCATAGCGACACACACACACACACACACACACACACACACACACACACACACACCCACACACATACACACACACATACACACAAAACCCCTAAGAAATGTCAGACAACTTTATAGCAACTTATAGTTAGATAAGATAATTGCGCCTTTATAATCGCAAAATTCTGACTCAGAATTGCGTGATATAAACTCACAATTAAGAATTATAAAGTCAGAATTCAAAGACATAACGTTTTTTTTTTTTTTCTTCAGAATTCACCTATAACTTACAATTGTGATTTAGGCCCAAATCTCATAATTCTGAAAAAAGAAGTCAGAATTGCAAAATAAACGAGCAATTGCGAGAGTAAACGTATTTCAAATTGCACAATTCTGGCTTGATTTCTCGCATCTGCAGATATAACCTTCTGAGAAAATTCGCAAAGAAAAACTCGCATCTGCAGGTATAAACTTGTCGAATTGCGAGATATAAAAATTCAATTGCGAGAAAAAAAGTCAGAATTGCGAGATAAAAAGTCAGAATAACCTTTTATATTTTCTTTATTCAGTGGTGGAAACGGGCTTCCATACTGCCATAACATCAGTTAATCTGAAGGAGAAAACCAATCACAGAAGAAGACAGTTTATGCTAATGTATGCT
Source organism: Carassius gibelio (assembly GCF_023724105.1). Classification (NCBI taxonomy): domain Eukaryota; kingdom Metazoa; phylum Chordata; class Actinopteri; order Cypriniformes; family Cyprinidae; genus Carassius; species Carassius gibelio. The sequence goes on along the minus strand of NC_068374.1, from coordinate 33,856,913 downwards.
GTAGCGCCCCTTGTGGCAACACAGAGAATGACACATTTCAGAATGCATCAAATCAAACTAAAAGTGTTTGTGTTTAATTCCTTTTTGTGTTTTGTGCATCTCAACATCCTCTTTAAGACACACCAACTGTAATTGTTTAGTCTTCAGAGATTCGCTGGCTGACAAGACATTATGCGAAGGCTAATGCCGGTTAGTGAGCTGCCAGATCGAGCCAGGAGCATTATTATTATTCACTTTGAACATAAACAAAGAATTTTTTGTTATTTTAGTATAGTAATCTGGCTCAGTGTAGTGTTTTGAAACCCCATGAATTAATTATATGTTGTAGGCCCCTAATTTGTATTGTGTTGTGTGTGATAATGTGTGTTTGTAATTGCAGGTAGTTGGGGAATAGTTGAACAGTGAGTAGAGAGGAGCGCGTCCACCTCGAGCCCTCCAGAGCCATGCATAGCAAGAACCGTAAGTGTATTAACACCCATCTCAGAGTCTTTTCTCTTAAATGTTCTACATGTAGAATCCAGTATGTCAGTTTTAACTGGAAATATAAAATGAATCAACATGATGAGTATTGCAAAGATTTCAATGCACCATTGAGCGTGTCATCGTTAAACTAGTTTCACAAACCCTTCTTGTCTTGCGATTTGCTTTTTTTTAGTTTTAAGAAAGAGTTGTTTAATAGTATTTATGGTTTAAACATGAGCAAAAATAGTAGAGTTTCTCTGAATCAGTTCAAACTGTCCATTAGAGTGAATGAACCCAAAAGTTTTAATGGTTTGAGTTGTCAAGAAAAAATATTAAACCAAAGTGTCATTTTTTCATGTATTAAATGTTTTTGTAAGTTTTATAGGTAAAACATATCTAGGTAGAATAATAATAACAATTATATATATATATATATATATATATATATATATATATATATATATATATATATATATATAGTTTTATTTATATGAATATATCATAAATCATAAATAAAATATTTAGTTATTTTAGTTGCATTAACTAAATATTATTTTATTTATGATATATGCATGTAAATAAAACTATATATACTTAAAAACAATAATGATGATAATAATAATTTATTTTATTATACACCCTTAAATCGCTTAGTATTATACTGGTGCATATAAATAAATATTTATATGCATCAATATAAGAATGAAAATGTTATATTACAATAGTGAAAAATGGTCTTGATTATTTTTTTTTACTAGAGTTTATTGTATTATACGTACTTGTTGAAAAAAAAAAAAGTAAATATATACAAAAAAAAGAAGTGAATTAATAATAATATTTCATAAATTTCTATTTATATATTATTTGAATAGCATTTACATGTTACCACTTTCACTTTTAAAACTGTAGTTTCATTTTCAGCCCTGGATTCCTTAACATACATATTACTACAACTGAAAAAGTCAATCGAAAACCTCAGAAAGTATTGAAAGTATTTTTTATGTACTAAGATTTGGGACGCACTAATGTTAATCTCTCATATTGTGTAGAATAGAGTTGTATATTATTTGGGACTCAGTCCATTGGTTTATCTGTGGAGGTGCCTCAGCTGCTGATCTCCTGATGGTTATTTTCGTGTGTCAGAAAGGAGACACTGTTCGCCCAGCAGCTCCAGGACCCCTCTGGTTCCTGTCAAGGCCAAGATGTCGGTGGGCCAGAGCGAGGTGGAGCCCCTTCCCTTCAGGGTTCCTCGTGATTACCCACACTCACGCTTCAGCAAGGCACCGCTGGCCGTCTATCCACCCAAAGGAGCCCGAGCCAAGGCCTGGTGGGTAAAACACCCCCCCTCCTCATCCAATCATACATGCCTCCTCTGACAAACACTGGGTTATGGGTTACATTTAGTATTGTAGAGTAGAGGTCGAACCGATATATTGGCAAGGCCGATATATCATCCGATATTTGGCATTTTTCAAATATCGGCATCGGCTGATAAGTTTTCAGAAAACCTGATGAGTTGGGACTTTTATTTTGACAGCGTGCAAGACTTTGATTTTTACTTGGATTTCGGGCTATTGGTCCCCCCCCCTGCTTACCAAGATATCGGTATCGGCTTTCAAAAAATACATATTGGTCGACCACTATTGTAGAGAGTGTGTGATAAAGCAAAGTGTTTTTTGGAATTAGTGTTGTAATAAGACTTTTCTGGCATATTTAAAATTTAACACAGTTAATAAAAATGTATGTGGTTTATTAATGAATTTTTCAGTATACCATTATTTCTAGAAACATTACATTATACAAATAATTAGTGTTTAGAATGCAACCTATACATATAATAGATTATAATATAACTTATTTTATTGATCATGAAAGAAGAGCACTTAATTTATCAAAATTCTCTTGATTTTCCCCAAATTTGGATGCAAAAAAATATTTGAATGAAGTTAAATGTAAACATGTGGTGAATGTTTTATATGTCAACATTAATATTTGATTGGCTGTGTAAAAAATTTTTTTTTTTTTTATTTGTACAATGTGAACATTTTTTTATTTTTAATTATTTTATTAGGCATATTTGATCAAAATAATTATAATATTTATTTATTATATTTACACTGCTATTCAAAAGTTTGGGGTCAGTACGTAAAAAAAAAAAAAAAAAAAAAATTATATATATTAAAGTCTCGTCTGTTCACCAAGGATGCATTTATTTGATAAAAAATACAGTAAAAGCAGGAATATTGCGAAATATGATTACAATTTAAAATTTTAAATGTGCAGTTTGAATATATTTTAAAATGTAATTTATTTCTGTGATCAAAGCTGCATTTTCAGCAAACATGATCCTTTAGAAATCATTCTAATATACCTGATTTGCTGCTCAAGAAACATGATTAATATTTCATTATTTGTGGAAACTGTGGTGCATTTTTCTCAGGATTCTTTGATTTATAGAAAGTAAAAAAATATGTATATATATTGTCATTTTTTAATAATTTAATGCATTTTCTTTGATTTGTAATTCTGGAAATCCTCTTCCTGTCTTTCCAGTTTAGGCCAATTTAAATGACAATTTAATTAAATTCAAATTCTCACTCATAACTTGAAAAGGAAGTTGATTTTATTGTTTGGAAATTGTACTCTATGCGAGTTAAAAACTTAAAATACATGATCCCTTATCTCCAGCGTGTCTTTGCCTGTGGTGAGTCTGGAGAAGATGCCGTGTTTCAGCCGGAAAGAGGGAGCGCACATCAAAGTCCCCTCCACGTCTCCCACGGCGGGGTCTTCTCTTTCTTTCTCTTCCTCGTCTTCCTCTCCATCTTCCGCTCCTCTCAAGTCCTCCTTGACGTCACCAGCATCTCACAAGAATCAGGAGAAGTTTGTGAACGGTCGCGGTCCTGTGACGCCTCGCTCCACCACGCCCCCCTCGCTGATTGACAGGCGGCCCAGCCCATCACGGTCGCCCTTGGAGAAGCGGCCCGCCCCCTCAGCCTCTCCACAGGACAGGAGACCCACTGCCTCCACCTCTCCGTCTCCTTCCCTGTCGGACCGCAGACCAATAGTCCCTCCTTCTCCCCCAGACAAGAAGCATCAGAACGGAGCCAAAGGCGTGCGGCATCGAAGAGTGTCGGGTGAGTAGCAAACATCTTTTGTGCTGAAGCATGCTCTGAAACAAGAATAAATGCTCCTGCAGCACATTTAACTTCTGTTTTTTAGAAATTCAGCTGGAAATAATGTAGGAAACAGGAGAAGGTGGGGCTTTGATATCATTGGTTAATATTATTTTTCTTTCCCTGAATGACTTTGGGGATGTCATCAGAAAAGGAAAGTCATTATATAACTTCAATGAAAATTTGTATCCTAGGATTTTTTCCGTTACTATTGTTATTTAAAACCTATAAAAAAAATAAAAAAAAACATATACAATGTTTTTAATAAATCAATTTTAATGAAAAATGTTTAGAGTTTTTTTTTGTACTGTAAGTTTAATGCTGTTATATGCAGTTTTTATTGTTAGTTTAAAATGTTACAAATAATTTTTGTTAATTAAAATATAGCTGTAAAAAAAAAAAAAAAAAAAAAAAAATATATATATATATATATATATATATATATATATATATATATATATATATATATATATATAATTATAGAAGGAAAATGTAAGCAAATTAATGTCTAATTTTCATTTTCATTTGTTTTCCTTGATATTTTTTGTACTGCATGTTTTATGGTTATTAGAAATTTTGTTTTAGTTATCTAAAACTACAATTCATTTCTGTTAACTAAAATAGAGTTGAAATAAAAAATATACATAAAATAAAAAAAATTAAATAATTGAAAATAACAAATAAAATAAGCTGAAATACTTAAAATTACTAAAACTAAAACTGATATAAAAGTTAAAACTAAATAGAAAAAATGAATACTCAATCTAAAATATAAAAATAAAAGTTAAATACTAAAAAACGCTAATTCAAAACTATAATAAAACACTATAATAGTATGTAAATAAAAAGTATTTTTGTATATTGTGTCTATAGTCCAGAGTTTAGCTCTTCTGGATCCTCACACATTATTACTTAAGTTTTGTTGTTGTTAAATTAATTGTATATACTTTTAAAAAAAAAGAGGAAGTGAGAAATAAAACCAATTTCATCTGTTTTCAAACCTGAGTTCTGTGGTTTGTGGTTCATCTCTAAGCATGAATGTTTAGTCATAACTGGCCTCTGCTAACCGTTTAGCATCGAGTCGTCAGTCGTCTCTCTCTGTATGTTGTTTATTGGGCTCTCGCCCCACTGGAGGTTTGATTTATGCTGTGTAATTGGCTGTTTTCGGTTGCCAGATCCTCCACTGTATCCAGCAGCCGCTCGCCACAGTCACTCACGCTCTATTACAGAGAGTTTGGGCTAGTTTAAGTGTTTATGTAAGCTTATGTGGATAGCACCATGAGCTGGACTGCACTGTTTTAATCATGATTCCCAGTAAAACACCTCACTGTCTGCCATCTACATAGATGGCATCCTAAACGAGAAGAAACGTTGGAAATAACTAGAAATGACTGTAAATGATTAAAGACTCTCACACAAATGAAATGCACAAGATATTCAGTGAAAACTCCTGAAACTGATTCCAGTGCATTTCATGAAATGAATGCATTGTAATTAACAAAAAATAAAGAATAAATAAATTACATTTTATATATGCAATGTATTTAGTTGTGTGTGTCTGTGTGTCTGTGTCTCTGTGTGTGTGTGTGTGTGTGTATATATATATATATATATATATATATATATGTATATATATATATATATATATATATATATATATATATATATATATATATATATATATATATATATATATAATTTATATAAGGAAGAAATTATTTAATATATCATATATGTTTATATATTAAATACAATATATAATGAATAATAATTTATATTTATTTTATTATTGTATAACTATATCATATTACTTATTATATATTATAATATAGTAATAAAATATAATAAATATTTTGACACAAATAAATACATTGCATATATATATATATATATATATATTAGTTAATATTATGATATTATATAATTAATAATATAATAATATTATTATTTTCAGCCATATATGAAGTCATATTTTGTTTTGTTGTGCAGGGAGAGTGTTTGATCCTAATAAACACTGTGGGGTTTTGGACCCAGAGACAAAGCGGCCTTGCACTCGATCTTTAACCTGTAAGGTTAGTATCGTTACTCATTATTATACATATCTGTCCAGTGATCATTGTGATGGTGTTCATAACCTTGTCTGTGTATGTTGTAGACTCATTCTCTAACCCATCGGCGAGCCGTGCTGGGACGGAGAAAAGATTTCAACATCCTTCTAGCGGAGCATAAGGGGCGGGCGAAGGAGACGGGGCAAAAAAAGGAAGCTCAAGCAGGCAGCCAATCAGTGCTGGTCACACAGTCACATGATGCAGCAACCAGCCTATCCACAAGCTACACTAATGCCAAGACCACGCCCACTCTCAAACTGCAGCTGGCCAATTCACACTTTCACAGGTACATACTGCTGACAGTAGAATAATGTTGAAATAAAATATAAATATTATCACTATCATATATCACATTATCATATATTATCACTATGATAGTATTAAACGGGCAACTTAAAAGTAAAATGTTGCTTTGAAAACGAACTGAAATAGAGTAAGTTGAAGTTGAAGAACTAAAAATATGTAAAAAAAATAAAAACAAAATGGAAATATAAAAATGTAAAAATACATAAAAAATTCCTAAAACTTAAAAAAAGAAAAAAAGAAATTAAAACTTTAATAAATACTAAAATATTATTTAAATAATACAAAACTAACCATGGTCATTTGTCTATATTGTGCACAAAGAATGAGTTTGGCCCTTACTAACTAACTAACTAACTAACTAACTAACTAACTAACTAACTAACTAAATAAATAAATATCATAATAGAGTATATAAATAATAATAAAATACTTGATTTTAAAAGGGCAAACAAAATCCTAGTGTCATCCGTCTTTTATCTGCAGAGTGTCTGGCGGCGGTGCAATGGTGTTCAGCTCTGCGCCCGTTCCTCCTCCTGAACCTGTGCCCGGCTGGCAGCGATGCAGTCAGTCCAGCGATGAAGGAGAAACTGACCCCCCTGAGGAGTCAGAGAAGCTGCTGTGCCCCTCTTCTCCACAGCATCCGCGACCCCTGAGCGTGAGCTGAGCCAAACCACTACATTATAACACATTTGTCCCATTTTGGCCCCCTGTATGTATATCAGTGGTCAACCGATATATTGCCAAGGCCGATATATCGGCCGATATTTGGCACTTTTCAAATATCGGCATCGACCGATACGTTTTTCTGCTTGGCCGATGTGTTCGAGGTGGGACTTTTATTTTGACAGCGGCGCCAGACTTTTATTTTGAGTGCACGCAGTGCTCACACTCTCTCTCTCGTCGTCGTTTACTGTTTTCTCTAATACGTATAGAAGTCTGTCTAATAATCAGATCAGATCGGTTAAAAAATTAATGTATACAGAAAGTATTATAAAGATTGTTTTAATATTAGGCCTATTAGTAATAGAATGGCAAACATTATAATACTTTCTCATTTACCGTCCATATTAAATAAATACACATTTATATAATTTAAACAAACCTTTGAATGACTAATGAACATTTAATTTCACAAACTTTGCAAATCCAGCTGTGAGATCTTGTGAAGTGTGTATGTGTATCCAGCATGATCACATGTTCTCTGTGTGATGGTCAGTCCGTGTGAATTGAATGCTTTAAACTTTAAATGATATTTCAAATGATGCTGCGCTTTATGAATTCGCCCACTGTCATATTCATCTCATTTTCTCTGTGTGCTGTATGTAAAATGAGTGTTAACTTGGCTTTATTTGAAAAATATGATTCCCGATGCAAACAAACTTCCCAGAGTGCCCCGGTGATTACGTTGTTTACATCCTTTATATTTTTATTAAATATGTATTTATTTGTGAAAAATACCTTGTCATCTAAAGTTTAAGAATGTTTATTTTACACATTTATTTTTAAGTCCATTGTCAAATGATTTAATATTTCTTAAATATTAATAATAATAATTGTAAAAATCATATCGGCTTTATATCGGCCCTACTGATTTTCCAGGATATCGGCATCGGCTGTCAAAAAACACATATCGGTCGACCACTTATGTATATTAAAAAGCATTTTAGACATTGCAACTTATTCTGTCTTGTCTTAGTGTTGTGCGTTCAGCAGTCGCTTGATGGGACGGGGTCACTATGTTTTCGACCGGCGGTGGGACCGGGTTCGGCTAGCGCTCCACTGCATGGTGGAAAAACACGTCAACTCTCTCATGTGGAGGTGAGCGTCCCGCATGACCCACAGTTACATGTTTGTCTGTCTGATCGCACAGTTATGAATGTTATGTGTTATGAATGTTGAATGTTAACGGCTTCAGTTCAGCTGTGTAGTGTAGTGCTTGAATGGTTTTGCAAACGCACATAATGTTTTCTTTCACTCAGTGACCACATTACATTTAGGTTAACGTGCCACGTGGCTTCCTACCACACACTGGTGATGTCATATCCTGTTTCTCACAGGAAAGTGCCTCTAGCGGTGGAGAGTGTGACAAGCCCGACTGAGGTTTCTCCCCTCGGCTCTCCGTTCGTCTCCAACCATGCACTCGCATCTCCTCTGGACGGCGTCTCCATGGTCTCGTACTCCACCTCTTTCTCTCATAACGGCTCTGGGGTTTTCTGCATCCGGGATCCCGGACCCAGACCGCAGCGGAATAAACCGGCCAAGCCGCCCAAAGCCTCAGGGGACGGAACAGGATCTAAAAAGCGGAAAGCGCCTCCTGCCTCCGAGTCACGAAAGAGTGGGAGCAGCGGGAACAGCTACCATCTGCCACTGGGTGCGGCGCACATCAGTAACGGGACGGCGGCCCTTAGCGTGCGGGCCAAGCAGCGGCCGGGGGGCCAGGGGCCGAGGGACCAAGACAGGTACGGGAGCGTGGAGCTGTCCCTCCCGCAGGCGCTCACTGGGGATCACGGGGACGTCTCGTCCCACAGCCCGCTGCCCTACGGATCCTCTGATGGGAGGAAGAGGAAGAGCTCTGGATCGAGCGCCGGCAGCGACAAACCCAGCAGAAGCACCAAATCCACAGCACTGGACGGGATATTCAGGAAGAGCAGCAGCGGTTTGCTGTCGTCAGTCGCCGAATCGCCCCACAGCGCCCTCCACAGACAGGTACAACAGACGCGGGAGTGAATTCTCAGCATGGCATAATGTAAAAAAATGCAGAAATCTATCTTTATAGTCTCCTCAGACAGGTTCAGATTTTGATCAGATCATGTTGAATAGTTTTTTCATGTTTTTTTCTTTTTTTTTTCTCATTCAATCAATTTGATAGAATATATATTAAGGAACAGTATATTGTAAGATACAAAAAAATGTTTTTTATTATAAAATAGATTTTTTTTTTCTTATTTCTTATTAAAGAATTTCAATATTGTGATTTGCAGGCCTGGAAAAGAATCACAGTTTTTTAAAATAGTTTTTATTTATTTTAAATTGTTAATAATAATAAAAAAAAAAAAAAATATATATATATATATATATATATATATATATATATATATATATATTTTTTTTTTTATTACACACACACACACACACACACATATATATATATTAAAATAATACTTTAAAAGGTTGTGATTTTTATAATGACTATTTTTCTAGTATACATATATTCTTTATGTTTCCATTATATTTTTTCTATTCTGGAAAATAATTAATATATTTAATTATATAAACAGAATATTTATTATTATTAGTTATATTTTTTAGATTTATGATTAATATATAAATAATAAGTTTTAACAAAAATTCTACCGTCCGTTATTTTTCAATTGTTTTCCCTCTAGCCTATAAAAGATGTGCAATCTTTTTTTGAAATCAAGGCATTTTGTAGTGAATTTTTTTTTTTTTTTTTTTTTATCCTTACAGAATGTCTGGAAACCTTGGAAATTCTTAGTTGTAAGAACGTTTGGATACTATGATGTATTCCTACATTAATGCCATTTTTGCTTTTTACTTCCATCTCATAAATGACACTTGTTGTTTTTGCCTGCAATTTATTTCACAATTCTTGCATATGCAAACATATACTAACCACAACCTATTTTGCAGCCCAAGGTCCCTCACTGATGCGGTGTGAGTTTGAGAAGATCTTGGGACGTCCTGTGAGACACTGTGTCTGTCCTGCCTTGATCCCTCGCTGCCTCTTATCACTCCACGGTTGAGTCACATCCTTTGTGTCCTGCTTTCCAACAATTTCTTCCAGAATAAACTTTTCATTTTCATCTGTTTCATGCAGATTCAGATTTTGTTTTTAACCAGTACACGACCCGTTTCAGACACTCAGCGACATGGAGTTTTATTTTTATTTGGGAACAACACGAAGGGACGCCCTTCAGACTCAACCGTGTCAATCTAAAGTGCACTTAATTTCAAATCTGAAAAGGACGGGAAAAACATTTCAAACAAGGGAATATTTTACAGACGCTTTTTCGGCAAGTTGTATTTTTCTATATGGAATGAATTCAGGTTTTTGACACACAAGTGTTCGTGGATTTTTTTTTAAGACAGCCAGGACCCTGTTGTAAAGCAACTTTAACCGGTGATGAGTTTTTTATAATAATTTATCCTTTATTAATTTTCTAACTGACCTGAATAGTGCTTCATACATCGAGCAGAAGTGTATTTGTATGCCTTTTTAATAGTTTAAAGTATTATAGAGACCCTATTGTTGGAAATGTGTGTACATATCTTTTATTATAATTGTTTTGTATTTATTGCTCGTGTCTCTCAGAGCTTTCTATCTTCCTCAGTCATATGTATCTTCATAGACCTAAAGATGGTTGGTTATGAAAGGGCCTTGCATCATTCGCTTGTTTCATTTCTACTCTCTGGTTATGGTTTTTTTAAGGAATACTAACTGAAATGATCCCAGTGTTTTCTAGAGGAAAGGTACATTGCTGTGAGCCAGGTCTGTGTGCAGTTTTGTTGTTAGGTCATATTATGTGCACCTTTTAGTGTCTAACCATCAGAAATGAAGACCTTCTCTAATGATTTTTAAGCATTATAATAAATTATATGACAATAATGGAAAGTCCCATTCTCACTGTATATTAAGTTTTACAAGGAAACTGCAGCAGTGAAATAGATTGTAAATGGCATTTCAAGTTGACATCAAAGGTTAACATCAATAATAATGATTATTTCCAAACAGGTTTCCTGATCATTCCGGGTTTTGCAATTCAGCTCCATTTCCTCTTGTTTAATATCTGAGAAGGTCTTCATCGCTAGCATAAGAATTTGAATATTTAAAGGAGTAGTTCACCCAAAAATGAACGTTTTCTGAAAATGCGCTCACTCTTAGGGCCATCCAAGATGTAGATGAGTTTGTTTCTTCATCAGATTTGGAGAAACGTAGCATTGCATCACTTGCTCAGCAATGGATGCTCTATTGTGAATGGGTGCCGTCAGAATGAGAGTCCATACAGCTGATTAAAAAATCACAATAATCCACAATATCATGGATTATGGACTCATATTTCAGTTGGGAGCAATTTTTGTAAATTTAAATCCTCTTAATGATGATTTTTTTTCTTAAAAACACATATTTTCGGTTCATAAAATGTTAACCGATGGACTGGAGTGGTGTGGATTGCTTGTGGATTATTGTGATGTTTTTATCAGCTGTTTGGACTCTCGTTCTGACGGCACCCATTCACTGCAGAGCAAGTGATGCAATGCTACATTTCTCCAAATCTGATGAAGAAACAAACTACATCTACATCTTGGATGGCTTGAGGTTTTTTTTTTAGCATATTTTCAGTTTTGTCAAAACTATTGCTTTAAGGAGGCAGAACTTCTGTAAACATCCCTTTTTGCACGTTTTTTTTTTTTTTTTTTTTTTTTTTTATAAAAAAGTATTGATATATGAATTTATGAGGAGACATAATCATGTATAGTTGTCCAGACTGTGCAGAGACGATTCGCTCTGTGAACCCAGCTTGTGTTTGCTGTGACAGCTTTTGTTTTTACCCCAGATTATTACCGTGTTGCCTTGCTGCCAGTGCAAAACTATCTGTAGTTCAGCTACCAGAGCTAGAAACATACCCCGGATCCCTTCCACCACATCTTTTATGTGTGAAGTGCTTCCTTATGATTTTGGCGCTGTAATGTTTTGTAGTCAAGGGGCAGTGAAGTTCCCCAATCCACACCGCATCTTTATCATCACAAAGAAGAAAACTGCCTCCATGAGGATGTTCGGTTACATGTTTTGCCTTTTCCCATTGCACATTAATCATAAGAGATTTTTCTAAGGAATTATTGACATCATTATATTTATATATATATATATTAGACTAGAATAGAAAGACCACTTAAGACCACTTAACTTGACCTCATGACTCTTTGTTTTTCATCCAGTAGTGCCACAAATCTCTGTGTACTACAGTTCATCAACAGGAGATCTTGAACTGTAATTAAGCTATGAAGTATTATTATTATTATTATTATTATTATTATTATTACAGGTCCTTGTAAAATCATCCCGCTTGTAGAAATTAATGAATGTCACCATGACACACAGTAGCAGTGCAATTTTTTATTTATAGGTTTTTATTTCTTTTTTGTTTGTTTTGTACTTAAAATGTTTTATTGTTTAAATTATTTTTATTATTTATTTATTTATTTTTTATTATTATTATGGAAGCCCACTTGCATCACGGAACAACAACAATAATAATAATAATAATAATAATAATAATAATAATAATAATATTAAAAGGTAATTGAGACTTTTTATCTTGTAATTTTGAATTTTTAATCACAATTATGAGTTTATATCACAATTCTGATTTTGTTTAAAAAGTTATTGGTTTCCATAATGTGTGTGTAAATATATATATATACTTTTTTTTTTTGCATTTGAATTTTATTTTTGTGTTCATTCATCGTTTTTTTATTTTATTTTATTATTTAAACTTTTTCTTTAGTAGCTTGATTTTCAAAGGAATGGGAGTGAGATTCCAATCATAATTGGTTTAATTGGAATAATTGTATATTGTAAGCTACATTTCCGGTTACACATTGAACTCCGTATCACATAAAGTGTTTTCTGTGGAAGATACACGGCTTGTTTCCACGTCAAGGGAAATGCCTGAAGCAATATGAATTAATTCTGTAATGTTCTCCATTCTGTTCAGTTCGTCTACTGATTTGTATTGTTGCATGTGTGCATACTACTACTTTGCCATTATTAGTGAATGTCATTGCTAACGAGATGGTTTGTCTTAACACTGCACAAGCAGCCCTGTTCATGAGCTTATTCTCAACCACTTTTCCTCTCACAGATGCATATGTTGTAGATATTATAGCCATACTTCCAGCTCTTCAATGTGACCCAGCCATAACAATTGTAAAGATTTCGAAGGCCTTATTTTTATACCTGGACTATTCGTATAAGAGGTGTTAATAGGCATTTATCTCATTCCTAAGACAAGCTCATGTGTCCTTTATACTGTTTGTATCCTGTTGGCCCATGTGTTTTAATGAAATAGATGTGTATTTTCAGGTTTGATGATATTTTGCATTTCAGCTGTTACAGAAATACATTTTTCTTAACTGTGTTTGCCTGTGTTCTTGCTTTGCATTTGTGTTTCTTCTTACAGAAGTATCTATCTATCTATCTATCTATCTATCTATCTATCTATCTATCTATCTATCTATCTATCTATCTATCTATCTATCTATCTATCTATCAGTTTTGCAGTCTCTGCTTGACGTGCACGAGCAAACAACAGAGATGCGCGTGCTCGCGTAAATTAATTTTCACGCGCGAATCTCGGGTGACGCAAAGGTCAGGAAAAGTTACTTGGTTTATAATTATATTAATGTAATTAACGTAGCTGAAGTGCTATAGCAGTCATATAATCTTACTGAAATAATTTATACCAATTAATGGGAGATATGCATTTCAGGAAAATCTTAAAAATTTAAATTAATTCACATTTAAAACGTATTTTAATCAACTATTATAAACAATTTTAAGTACATTTATTTGCATTGACATTTGCATATTGAAATAATTTCTATACATATTAATGGAAGAAATACATTTCAGAAGATCATAAAAATATTAATGTATTTACATATATAAACACGGTATATATTTTAATTAACTTGATACTTTAAATAAATTTAATGTGTATTTTAATGGACTATTTTAAATATTAAAAAACATATAAATGTATTACAAACTGAGTAAAAAAAAATATGGAATAAACAAACTTTTTAAAATATAAAACATTTTGAGCTCATTAGAATGACCACCTAAAGAATTTATTATAGAAACTTTTAGAGTTTGTTAAGTAAATTTATTTGCATTGGTATTTGCATGTGAGTCGAAGCTATTTACTGTACATGCATTAGTCTCTTGGATCCACGTATGTTTAAATGTCTTTATTAGGCGATTCGAACACCTAAGCTCTCAGACAGGCCCGGATCTCGCCAGTAGGTCACGGCTCTCAGATACATCTCCAGAGTTTGCTCAGTGGGGCACGTGCGTGTGGTGGAGAGTCACATTCACGCGCGCGGAGGCGTCACACGCACACACCATCCAAGAGCTCATAGTGTCAAAGTCGAAGTATCTTCCGGGAATCCGCGGATTATTTCGGTAAGAACAACCAGAAGCTTAATAAGACTCGCAACCTTCGAAGAAGCGCTTTACACGCGGCTTAAATGCGTAAAAGCGCCGCGTTTCCTGCCAGAACGCGGATGTTTTTGCAGAAAATGGCGTCATGGTTTTGTTGTTCAGTCTGTGGATGGTGAAGAGAAGGCTCGGTTTAGATTCCGCACATCATTAGAAGGGCTTTATATGGTTTATTAGATGCGGATGTCTACAGTCAACAACATTAGTTGTGTTGTGTTGTCATTTTCATCATTTGTGAGGCGGGGGAGCGCGCGCAATGACGCAAGGATCTCCAGCGCTGCGCGCAACGACGAGGAAAGCGCATCTGTTCGGAGCTCACGCAGCCTCGGTTCTGCTCGTTTGGGTGTCGGTGGATCTAAAGTTTATTTTGCGTATTTGAAGACGTCTTTTATTTCTTTCTCATGTGCGTCATCGCTCTTTGTGGGTTTAAAACGCATTGTAATTGCTTCTTCCTTGTCTAGTTCTTGCGCGTGAACTTTCAAATGCATTCGTGGATGAGGTGTAATAATACTGAAAAACTAGGCTCTACAGTACGTTTGGATACTGTGACGCAATCAAAGGCAGGGGGAAAAGAACAAAAACATACTCGAGTGGAAGTAATCAAGTGTCCACATGGAATTCATTGTTTTTGTAGTGAGTTTAATGTTTCGTAAATCAACATGTGTAGTTTCTTTTTCTAAGGGTGGAGTTCTGGGGCAAACCAGATGCCAAATGGTAAATGAAAACAGCATTAAACCCATCAGCAGCTGATTTAATTGGTGTGTGAGATTTGAATCCAGTTGTTTATAGACTGATTGTCAGCTGTGTTCACACTTAAGATCTTCAGCAAGGTGTCCTCCAGTTTAAATGTAAGACTACACAGCACATATCCTCCAAAATCATACCGAAGTACAGCAACGAAGAACAACTTTTTAGTATTTTACACGAGTTTTGGGGACTGACAGTGTGTAGGTTTTAAGGAGATTTTGGACATCGTGTGATTGCAAGTTATTAAATATGCAGATGCGAAGTGATGACTCATAATGTGCTTTGTGTGATGTCATAATCATGAAACTCACTTTATTAAATTAAAATGTCATATTTAAGTATGCTTGAACTTTCTGAAGCTATCAAGTTGGACTTAGCAGACAATGCATTTTCTAACAAATTTTATTTTATAAAACTATTTTTTTTAATAAAACAGCTGTTTACATAACACTTACGTATCATAATAGGTAAAAAAAAATACACTAGAAATAATTTAATTATTTAAAAAAATTAACAGCAAGTGTTAGATTAGCATCTGATTCAAAAATGTTAAAGGAAAGACAGTAGAAGAAAATTAAGTAAATAAATAAAATGTAAGCAATGATTTTTCATGTTATAAAAATACGTTTTGTACCGAGAAGTTGACCGAATATATCTGATTGTTTATACGATCATTAACACACCATAGTATTCAGATTAGTGGTTGATCATTTACGTTTTTTAGTCCTTAAGTTCATTAAGGTTAAGTCATTAACTTACGTTTTTTAGAAGGTAAGCAATGAGAATCACTGTTTGGAAAAAGAAAAATGTGGCAAATGTGAGGCAAACCTTCACCTGTTCTCTATGATAAAGCATATATCATATTTAGATGCTGTTTTCCACAAGAAGTGAACACATGTTCCTCCTCCATATATATTTATATAAGTTGCTTCTATTAACTTTTCAATGGGCTTGTCATGTAGACCTGTTTGACGTGTTCTTCTGTAGATCGCAAAAGCAGCTGTTTAGCAGAATGTTCATGCTGCTCTTTTCCATACAATGAAAGTGGATTGTGACCAGAGCTTGCCTTAGACATATTATTGTTTCCTTTTGTTTCTGGTTTCATTTCAATAGGCTTGCTTAAAGATGACCATCTTTAAATATCTACACAATGGCCATAGCATTGAAATTGCATACCTATGGATATTAACTGCTTCTATTTTATTACACTAGATTATCCATCGCACACTGCGCAAAAGCAACTTATAGGTATCTGGACTCTATTGGTATTTGCTTACATCATGCTATGAAAGCTCTCCGCAGTACCGTTTAAGGTTTAGCATTGCTCTTTATTTCTCTACTGTTCTCTCGATCTCCACAGAGACACATCTGAAGTGTTTAAGAGATGGAGGAAACCCCAGCCAATGAGAAGTCTTGTCAGACTGATGAGGTCACAGGTGAGGCCGTTGTGCCCGGGCCTGACCATGCGAGCAAGACACTAGGTAATCCCCCTGTTTCATGAATCTTGAATGAATACTAGATATAAATGAAGTCTATGATGTGCATCCTGACCAATGGGATCCGTTCTGACCGTATACGAACAAGAGTAAATGTGTTTTAAAAGCGGCCCATCTTTCCCTATTAGAGGATTACAGCAAATTCCTCAAAGGCCTGGTATTGTCCCTCACTCAGTAGGGGTCACTAGAGTCTATGACCCTTACAGAGGAGAGGTCACGCCCCTCCCCCTCAGCCTCTGCCTGTAATAGAAGATACTCTACACACACATACATAAACTAGTGTGAACTGGTAACTCACGCTTCAGGTTTTTTATCAAGTAATGATCGGCTCTTTATAAATGAACTGAGCTGGGCTGTGTGAGGAAATGAAAGTGTTTGTGTGGGGATGGTGACTGAGGCATTGATTGAGTTGCTCTTTGCCCCATTATACTGGGAGGTCATGAGGCCACGCCCCCTGTGAGGAGGGGTGGGTTCAGGGGAGGGGCTTGAGGTTTGTGTGAACTTGTTTTACTTCCTGTTCATGTTACTATTTCATGCTTTGTTTTTAGAAATGTTAAACTCTCGAAGAAAGTGCATTCCTTTCAACTTCAATATTTATTTTTAGCTTACAAAATAATTATTTATAAAATAATATTATTACAAAGAAGAAAAACGTGTTTTTCCCTTTTTCTCTATCCCATTTGCATATTGTTCCTTTCATATTTCCAGTTTAGTGATCTCAGCAGTGTGATTTTAGTATTATTTCTATAATATTATAGTCGTTTATAATATTTTAATAATATTTTATTTTTATATTTGCATATTTTGTAGACATTTTAGTAAATTTAGTAATTTTTATGTGCTTTTGTCATCTTCGTTTTTATTATTTCAGTTTACATTTTATTTTTAGTAATTTGTGCTTGTGCCATTTTTATTATAATTTTTTATATTTCATTTTAATTTTAGTTCTTAAGTTTCAGTAATTTTTGTTAGTTTTCTTTTTTATCTTTTGAATTAACTTTGGTCTTATAGTTACATTTTTTTTTTTATTTCAGTTATATTAATATATGTGTTTTTTATTTTTAATAGACTTTAAATCTATAAAATTATATTCTGAATTCAGATTTTTTTCTCATTTTAATTTTAGCTCAGTTTTTAAGTCATATTTGTTATTTTGTTCTTCATATTTTAAACTAGCCTTTTTAATTTAATTTAATTTGTATATTTTTTTGTTTTTCTTATATGCCTTTATTATTTTTATTAGTTTTGTCATATTTATTTTTGTTCCAGTTTTGGTTTATGTAATTTTAGTACTTAAATATATTTATTTCAATTAGTTGAGAAGTCAACATTTAACATTCTGATAAATTGACCATGAAATAACCAAAACATGTACATACTTGGCAAGTGTTAAACCTGGACCTGGGCTCTTGTGTACAGACAGAATGGTTTAGTGGAAACTGACGAATAGAGCATCGCACCAACCCATTATAACACACATCAGTCAGCATTGTTCAACAGCAGAGCCCTAGATTGATTCTGAGTGTGTGTAGGTGTGTGTTGACTGCCACCTCCTCACCTAGCTGTCCTGACATTGGCAAATCTCAGCCTATTCCTCTAGGAAATTCCCTCACACAGTCATCAAACACCTCCAATATAAGGCGAGTCTCTGAGGACCGCTGTAAACACACCACTGGGCTCTGCTGGCTGGTCCGGCCATAAATTCACCAACACCCCCATCATCAGTGTCTGTCTGATTTGGTCGCTTTATCCACAGCTGTGTTCATACTTCGTATCTTCACACAGGATTGATTTTTCACCTCCTCATTCACCAGCTCTGGTGATGGAAAATGCTCTTTTAGAGTCGAATATGTAACATTTCTAGTTTAATTTGAAAGGAAATATAAGGGGTTTTGTTTGTGCGAACTCTTCGCCGTGATATAATAGTGTTTGTTCAGATCCATAACCTTAAGTATGAGCAATAATAATTCTGGTGATATTTGCTATTGCAAACTCCACTAATAAAAGTCCTTTACGTAATAGTCTCCACAAACTAGAGCTTCATTAATCACCCCCTTGAAATATTGGCATTACCCAAACAGATGAGATGGTATCCCATTGATCCAGTGGAAAAGTGGAGATGTGTATTAAATCAAAGCTTTTGTTTCAGAGCCAGACGTTTTCGTAAATACTCATCTAGACAGTTGCAGGCAGCGGCCATCAATAATGCAAACTTTAATAAAGTCTCATTTAGAAAGCACAAGCTGAACCTCTGAACGGATGGCGAAATCTGCCATCCAAAACATACTGGCATGAGCACAGCAAACCAGACTTCAGATCATCATTTCTGTATAATGAGTTTGTCTTGAGAGGATTATTCAAAGAGACTCACCCTGACGGACTGTCATAAGTGTTAATAAGAGAGATAAGCAGCATTATAACTGAGGTACAAGCATTTAGAAATGAGCCATTTTTTCTCAGGCGTGTATATACTGGAGTTTAGAATGATGGTTTATGCCTTTGCTGTATTTACAGCAACACATCTATTGGTTTAATACTGTTCTGAACATTTCAAAGTGATATATGACTCACTGATTATACAGTGGGGCTCGAAAGTTTGGGCACCCCTTGCAGAATCTGTGAAAATATGAGTAATTTTCAAAAAATAAGAGAGATCATACTAAATGCATGTCCACAAGACAAAACAATTGCTGAAATTATTAAAATAACCCCCTCAAAGTTTGGGAACCCTTGGTTCTTAATACTGTGTTCTGTTACCTGATGCATATTTGAACCCTTTCAAGCAGTGACTTTATGATTTTGAGATACATCTTATCACACTGAGGACATTTGAGGGACTC
Organism: Carassius gibelio; assembly: GCF_023724105.1. NCBI lineage: Eukaryota > Metazoa > Chordata > Actinopteri > Cypriniformes > Cyprinidae > Carassius > Carassius gibelio. The sequence continues at coordinate 33,837,539 of NC_068374.1, read as the reverse complement.
AAACACATCTATTTAAAAAGATTTAAACATTCACTGATGCTCCAGAAGGAAACAAGATGCATTGAGAGCATTGGCCATCTTCGTGTTCAAAAGTTTTCACCCCCCAGCTCAGGGGGATATTTTAATAATTTCAGCAATTGTTTTGTCTTCTGGTCTAAATGTAAATATCTTTTATGTACAATATCTTACTCAGGACAGTACTAAATAAAAAATAACATGCATTTAGTATGATCTCTCTTAATTTTTGAAAATTACTCGCATTTTCACAGATTCTGCAAGGGGTGCCCAAACTTTCGAGCCCCACTGTTCACTGTTTTTCTATTGCAGTCTATTCCACAGAACCTGGAGATCCTCCTTTGCTACAAACACCGCTGCTCACCTCCAAATCTGGCATCCAGCAGATCATTGAATGTTTCCGCACAGGTGCTGTGTCTGTTCACAATGTGATTGTAATTCACTTTATGATTGTAGTTGACCGAACAGTTAGAACGAAATGGAAACTATGAAAGAAATTTTAGGCCAATGTCTGAGCCAATCAAAAACGCATTGAGTCTGATCACTGCCCTCTTGCGCTCGTTTACAGGGACTGCACAGCTGAAACACATTCTCCTCAAAGAGGTGGACACAATCTTTGAATGCAAACTCTGCCGCAGTCTCTTCCGTGGCCTTCCCAATCTGATCAAACACAAGGAAATGTATTGTTTCACTCGAATGCCTGAACCTGATGGTTAGTATAGCACTGCATTTCTACTTTTCATTCTCTCATAAAAGACCAGTGTTGAGTTTACCCTGAGTATTTGTTCAACAACATATGGCAATAAAGCATAATTGGTGATCAACGATTGCCGGTTTTTCCCTTTTTTGTTTATTTTTCCACCTAAACTGATTTGGGGATTTAGGAAAAGCCTTTAAAGCCAGCTTAATTAACTCTTACAACTTGCAGTTTATTTTAGGGATGCACGATATTGGATTTTGGCCGATATTCGATATGCCGATATTTTCAAAATAATTTTGGCCGATACCGATACCGATATATATATAAACATTTTCGCCTGATATATTTAAACTTTAATTTTACTGAAGAGAAATCCATGTATCTCTTCTGTACTGATTCTACCATAAATGTATTATTTTACAAATGTAGACAGACATTCACACCTGAAAAACAGGTCAATTATTTAACTTGGAGAATATCGGTTTGGCTCATCGGCAGAAATATTCATATCAGCCGATACCGATGATGGTCATTTTAAGCTTTTATCGGCCGATACCGATGTTGTGCCGATATTATCGTGCATCCCTAGTTTATTTGGCATTATTTTCCCCTGAAGTAAACTCTGTGTTGATAGTTACGGTTTATTTAGTAGTGTTTAAGCTACTGTACCTTTAAGACTTCTACATGTAAATTTGATTGGTTAATCTAAGCATGCTAACAGAGTCAAATCTGATTTATCAGTGTTTCATCTAATGGTCTGGGTGGACATGGTACACTTTTTTTTTTTTACAAATTCAGTTTTTCTATAAAATAGAAACTTTAACTAAGTCTGCTTCTGGTTACAGACCCTTCTGTAGATCGCAAGAAGAGCATAAAAGAACTTCTCCAAGCTATCAATCCCTGCTTTGATAAAGAGGAATATGTACTGAAACTGGATCCCATTGCTGGCAACCAGAATGCTGTGTACCAGTACCTGTCCAAAGAAGACGACCTGCCACCTTCATCTCGAAGCTCCAACCTCATGGACACAGACGGCTGGACACACTACCACTCCAACGGCCAGGAAGCATACATGGAGGAGGTCTGGTTGGAAGAAGAGGAGAACAATAGCATTGATGAGGAAGATGAGAGAGAGAACATGGACAAGGGAGAAGAAAACAAGGGGCCTCAGCGTAGTGAAGAACCTGAGGAGCCAACAGAAGACCTGGCCGCCTGCAAATGCCTTCTCTGCAACAGGACATACAGGGTTCGAGGTCACCTTAAGAGGCACCTACAGACTGTTCACAAGATAGTATCTCCTGGTTCAACAGCCAGCTCCAGTGATTCCACATGCAGCTCCATGAAAATGCCCAATGGTAAAGTTCCAGACAATCCCAACACCAGTCCCAGCTCTTCCTCTAACTCCCAGAGCCAGAAGAGCCCCAAGGAGGACAAAGTCCCATCCAAGGCTCACTTAGCCATAGGTTTTGACTTCAAGGCACACTTCTGCAAGCTCTGCAGGCGGACCTTCAGCTCCGTGCAAAACCTGGAGAAACACATTGAGCTGCACACTGATAATGGCACAGACTTCTTTGTCAAGTTTTACAGCTGCCCGCTCTGCCACTACAAGACACGCCGCAAAAGGGACGTGCTACGCCATCTCTCAGAGCTCCACAAGAAGACGTCCTCCTACCTGAGCAGGATCTCCCAGTCGCTGGAGAGCTACGCCGTCAAGAAGCCAGCGGAAGTCGTGTTGAACAAAGAAGAGGAGAAAGTTCAAGGTCAACAAGAAGAAGTGAAAGTCCACAACAAACACAATTCACCATATCTGACACGCAGGAACTTGCCTCCAAAAGCTTTTGGCATAATGACCAAAAAGACTTTGAAAACAGGCAACAAGAAGTGCCACGACAAGGTGACACCTGACAAACAATTGAAGCCTAGTAGCCCAAAAGGGAGTGCCTCCAAGAAATCTATGCACATGTGTAACATCTGCGGCCAGAGCTTTAAAAAGACAAGATACCTAGGGTTGCACAAGAGAAGCCACCTGAAATCTGCAACCAGGAGCGCAGGTATCAGAACGAGATCCAAGGCAAGCTTTGGTGAGTGTGTTTACACGTCAATACACGACACAAGCTCTGCTCCAAACCCTTGTGAGCTGCATTGGGGTTTACTTCCTACGAGGTAGATACCTTCTAGGGCACAATAAAAATGTAAACAAAAATCTTCTTGCAGTTATGTTCATGGAACAGTTGTTCAGAGTTCTCTAAACGTTAGCACAAAAACATTACTTATGCATAATTCATTGATTGATTCTTCCTGAAATGTTTAAGTTGAAGTTTCATCCAACGTTTTATTTAAATATTAGGCTACTTGTTTGGAGAACATTCATAACTAACATTCCCATGTTTGCAAACTGATAAAGTACAATGCTTTTGGGGAGCAACTAATACTCCCAATACTGTTTCCAGTAGAGTTGGACTTTAGCAAGTTGCTAAGCTAAAAATGCTATTGTTTACATATCTCCTGCATTTTTCACCACCTTATGTACACTTTTCACTTAGCTCATCGCAGTACATTCTGCAATTCCCTTCTTAGCAAAAGCTACATGCAGTTCTGCTTTTGAAAATGGTCAAAACATCTTGTCAGCAGTCAGCAGTGTTATGCTACCTACCTTTTTAGTCTCAATCCTGATGCTTAATTGGGAGTGAGCTTATGTTGCCTTAAAATGCTGTCTGTGTGGTCAATAGGTTTGTGTGCTGCTGTTTCCTGTTCTCTGAACTAAAGAGTGTGTATTAGTGGGAGAAAGGAATTGTGCTTTGGTTGGTGGATTGCTACCACAGCCTTGCTGTTAATGAATGAGAGAAATCCCATGGTGGGCTTCCTGCACTGAAGAATGAAGCATGGATGACACAACAAGGCCCCGGAAATTAGGCCGGTCTCACCTCAAGGTTTAAAGAGCCCTTGGGGTGCCGGTTGAGTGTTGAGGGGGACTTCTTTAAGAAGCAATTAAGATAACTCACCCGTGTCCTTCGAAACAGTGCTCGGCTTAGCCGGGTCGTATTAATCACGCCGTTCTGTCACAGGACCGGAGAGACAAGAAAAGCTCTCTGATTTTCAAATAAGGGTGACAGAGATGCCTTGGGTATCCATGTCCATTTTCTGACTTGCTTTTTTTCCCATTAATGCCCCATTTTCTCTCTATGTCACTATGACAGTTAGCCTTTCACTTGTTCCTCTGGGTCTTAGTCCGTGTATTTGTCTCTGGGTTGCAGTAAGTTACATGTAAGATGAAAACGCATGAAGGCTGGATTACCAGAGAGTTACTTAAGTGATAACTGGAGTCTGTGCGTATTGTGCCTGAAAACCATTCAGCTGCTTATATCCGTTTGTACCTTATCATAGATATATGATATATCTGTACCAAATCGGTTATTGACCGATATTATTATAATTATTATTATTATTTTTTTTTTTCATTTAGATTAATTTAAAGTGAGATTTAGGGAAAAGGAAATGTTTAAAAATAATTTAATAACACTCTTAAATATAATCTTGAAATGAATATCGGTTTTTAATTCCATACATTATAATGTTGTGGTACCTAAATTCACTTGTGGAATTTAAAATGTTTAATTTTACTTTTTAATATTGGATTTTTTTTTACATTTTTATTATTATTCAGACAAAAAAGTATAGAATGTTTAGTGTCTACACTAAAATATTTCGTATTTAGCATACAGTATAAGCTATTTCTTCTAACTCTACAAATCCTTGATAATATTATGATATTATTTTGTGTCTCTTTCTAACTCTTTCTGTCTCTGTTAGATATCTGCTGACAGCAAACTGGACTTGCATCGACTGGAAACACAAACTGGACAGTGAGAGTGACAAAGAAAATCTGACCCATTCAAAAACTAAAAGAAACAGCGCTATACTACAAAAAGGACTTTAAAGCATAAGTAGAGTATAAGGAACCTTCAGAAATGTGTTCAATCATCCCAAAACACATACTACAGAATGTATGTCAATGTAACGGTACAGTATTTTCAGCGGTGCTCTATTAACCATTAATGAGGGGTTCTGATTACTCTCAGATATAAGAGGAAATATATATGCTTTCCATCCCCCCACTGTCATTTCCATGCTTAATTTTTGAGCTAGCACATGCTCTGGGGACGACAACCAGTTGTCCTTGTATGAACTAAACACTTTCTATGAGATCTATGATCTATCAGTTTTAGAAGATGATTACGTTATTTTTCACTCATTTGTTTATTAACATTTTACGGAAAGGTTAACAGGTCTTCACAAGGATTCACTGTGCAAATCTATAGATCCAAGTTTCTTTTTTTAACCCTTCCGGAGACTTGATGGATAAAAGAATGGCTTTATTTTTTTTTCTTATTGTTAAAATGAATGTATTTACCAACAATAAACAGAGGAAATGAGTGTGCATTGATTTTATTAAAAAAAAAATTTAAGTGAAGTTTGAATGCATCTTACGTTATTATATAACAAGGATTTCCAAGCCAGGAGTTTGTGATTGAACTTGAGGTTTGTGAGATGAAAATACATAAAATTATTCTGATTCTGTATATAAAATGACACTTTAAATGCATTACTGATTGGATTTATAGAAAGGCTAAAGATGCTTAAATCCTAAAAGAGTGATCAAATAATTCAGGTTTTGCTGAGTAGGTTGAGAACCCGTTTCACAATTTGGTGAGTGCTCAAATGTTTTTATAACACTAGAGGGCAATAGTGCACTATTAATAAAGCAGCTGTCGAAGTATATAACAGCCAAATCTGACATTCTCCAAAATCTGTTTTACTGTTTGGAATTACAAGTTCAGTTTATTCAGATTTGACTTTGGTTAGTAGCAGATGATTGATCCTATATGGCTAAATAATAATTGAATAAATAGTATTTGACATTACGCGCAGAGAAGTGTTAGGAATTGTTAATAATAGTTTGCATTCAGAGTCGTTGAATTAATGCATTGAACTGGATTAGTACTGTACATCCAAAAAACATATCGTGTAAAATGACACAAGATAATATAAATCGGTAATACTTGACTCAATTAGCATTCGAAACCGAATTGTTAATGCAGTTTCTAGAGGCAGATGGTCTATTTATTTTAATGCAAGATCCAAAATAACATTCCTGCGTTTCCTCTCTCCTTTATTCTTGCACTTCTGCATCTATTTTTGTGCACGAGAGGTGGTGCTCCCATAATCAATCCTGAACGTTCCTGAGAATTTTCCTTCTGAAATGAGAGCATGTTTCATTTAAGATTGCATGTGATGCACGGAAGAGAGAGAGAGGGGGAGAGAGAGTGTGTATGAGTGAGAGAGCAATCACAAACAATCACAGGGAGGATTTTGGGGATGCGCTGTTCATTTCAGCACCACAAACCAGCATCTGAGAGCAGAAAGAAGGTAAGATCTCACATCTCCTGCACTCCACGCTAGTATGCTTTAAAATTGTACTCTTATTCTGCAAGTATTATAATATCAAATAAAACACGGCTTGAAATGCTGCTTATGAATATCTTTTGAGTGCGAAAACTATCAGTGATAAAAGAAAACTGTTTTATTGTGAAACCTAAAAGAATGTTGCAGTCGTTTCTGTAGAGCTAATTTGTGTTTTATATGAATACAATAGTGATTTAAATGCACTTCATTTTTTTCAGAAACAATAGTTGCGCTTTTAATTAGACTTTTTTTTCGAGTTAAGTTAAGCTAAGAATTGAACGAGAATGCAGAGGCTGTGTTGAAAAGCCAGCATGTGAATCATTGCATTGCATTGCATGGCATCAAAGGAATGTGCACAAATGCACATGCATGGTTGCTGATTCATACACCTGGACTATTGGGTTTTAGTTTGTCTTATAAATTTAGAATCATCAATCAGAAATGTGCGTGCTTAATGTGTAGGCTGTGAATTTTTAAACGTGTCTTTCTCAGGAGTTGCATTTACATGCTATACAATTGCACGCGACTGTATGTTCTTGGAGAAGCATACGTTTCAACTACATTTGTATGAGAGAGAGAGCTCTGGATTCCTTTGAGACCGGTTCTCCTGGTGGAAATATAATGGAATCTCCAGAAGAAGATGGTTCTGCTTGACACATACAGATTCGTGTAAATTAAAAAGAGAAATGGGACACACTGCGTCTGCCGTGGTAATAACTCCATCTGTCTCTGATATAACGACAGAAGAGAGGGAAGACCCAAGCTCCCATATAGAGATTAATTCGTGCAAACGAGTAGAATATTAGGCTGAAACAAATCCAATTATGTACTATATGCACATATACTATCATATATGCAAATACATTTCGATTCAAACAGGCTGTCGCTGCACTCAGGAAACCAATGCGCACTGGTCTTCCCCGGAGATGTATGGAGCAGAACAACGGAATAGTCATTAGAATAGAGCCGTATAGAATTCAACAGAACAGAAACAGAACAGAGTCATTTAGAATAGAAGAGAGTCATTGTTCTAGAACAGACTAAATCAGAGATGTATAGAGTGGGAAATGTTGTTTTTAAGGTAATATAAATCCGGGGATGATGAGATCTTTCCTGCGTGATCTATAGTGTCTGGGTTGGTGTAGGAATTTCAGTGGCATTAGTTGCTTACCAGAGGAGCAGAATCACACTGGGAAGTGTGCAATGGACTTCCTTTACGTTGTAGAGTGATGCTCTTGGCGCACGGAGGCGGCAGACTGCTTAGCACGTGTCTCTCGGAAGCGCAAGGCCGTGCGTAACTGCGCTCGTTGCGCGTAATCTAGCGATGGCTCTCCAGTCGAGAGTGGGGATGTGGAGGTGTTTCACGAGTGGTTCTCTCAGTCTCGACTCTCTGAAATGTTCCAGGTATTTGATCAGGTGCCAACAACAGTGCAAATTAGCAGCCTACATTTTGGAGCTTAGGTTTTGGCTAAAAAGAAAGAAATGTGGACTGATGTAGGGAAAGACAGAGTATATACTTCTACAGAGACATAACATGTTCATTTGAAAACCATAAAGTTATTTCAAATGCCTTTGATAGTAATAATAGTAATAATCATAATATCAGTAAAAACTAACATTAAAATAATTACTGTCTATCTGCATTGGCCCAAATTTCCATATCTTGTGCAGCCTGACCAAAAAAATAAAAATAAAAATAATTCATATATATATATATATTGTTTTGAAGATAAATCTTCCATAACTCTCCTTGATTACCCTCTGTCATTCACAAGGCTGAACTGTAAAAATCAACCCAACAGCTCCATTGTCTGCAAATAGACACATTTCCTCTCACTGCCAAATGTTTTTGGTTGTCTATGCAAATGTTAGAGAAGATGGCCTTGATTTTGTATTTCTTCAGTGAGGCAGAAGTGAAAGACCACACTGAGCTCCAAACGACTGTGATGTAATTTCCTCCCTGTCGAGATGCCCATGTGTTTGATGGGTTTGCTTTGTTGCTTGCATATATTGTGTCTGATTCATGTTTTATGTTCTCTTTGTGTAGCCACTCATACAATGTTTTCTTTTCTTTAGATGCTTCTGAAGATGTGAGCGTTTTGGAGCTGGCATTTGTTTATTTCTCGTCTGATGTTTTTGCATCTCCTTATATCACCTGTTATAAGTCACAAAACATGTGCGCCCGATGCTTTTGCCCCATGAGAAATTCCTTTGGCCACACTCTAAATGGTCAAAAGACACAACTTCAGCTTTGAAATGGGCATGGATGTTCCCGTCCACCTGCGCCCTCATTAGAACTTAGTCCCACCACCTGGATTTTTCAGACTTACGATTCCTCACATTTTCGCCAACGATCCTGTGGATATGGATCTTGTACACTTAAGTCGGACTCAATACCAGTTCCTCCTCTTCCTCTGTAACTGGTTACCAGTCTCCCTCCAGCGGGTGGAGACACCACCCATTGAGTATGCCCACTCTATCCGTCTGGATGGCGACATCATCCTGGGTGGCCTGTTTCCGGTTCACTCCCGGGGTGAGCGTGGCATTCCCTGCGGGGAGTTAAAGAAGGAGAAGGGGATTCACAGACTGGAGGCAATGCTGTTTGCCATCGACCTCATCAACAAAGACCCAGAGCTGCTGCCTAACGTGACGCTGGGTGCCCGTATCCTGGACACCTGCTCGCGGGACACCTATGCTCTGGAGCAGTCGCTTACCTTTGTACAAGCTCTCATTGAGCGCGATGGTTCGGATGTACGCTGTGCCAACGGAGACCAGCCCATATTTGCCAAGCCAGATAAAATCGTTGGAGTCATTGGTGCAGCTGCCAGCTCGGTCTCCATCATGGTCGCCAACATCTTGAGGCTTTTTAAGGTAAGCAGGCTCACCTTGTCCTTCTTGGGATCGGGAGTTGGTGGGGTTTATGCTCTGGTTCTTGTCAATGTTGTTGTGTAGTGTAGGGTGCGTGCTGCTATTATGTCCCCACCAATGTCAAATGCAAACCTATGCCCTTGATCACAGTGTATGTGTCTCCATCAAGTCTGCAAACGTAATGACACTGTTTAAGGTAACGAGGGTCTCATAAGTGATCTAAACTTGTCTTTCTGGAGCCTGTGAATGGGGCGTAGTCTGTAGCTGTTGTGAAAAAGCTGGTTATATTACAGTGTAGTTGTTTGGGCGCTGTAGATTGAAACCTACAGTCAAGACCAGCCCATATCTGTCAAGTTTGGGTCATTATGGCAGTGAAGTGTAGTGGTTAGAAATTTTGATTGGAAGCCAAAAGATTGTTGGTAAAAATGGCACAAGAAGCAATTAATGGCCTTTGAATCCTTGAGTTAATTCCTAAGCCAAGGTTACCAGGTGAGATTGTCCCCTTGGTAAGTCTTTTCCAGTAGCTCTTTGCTGTATTCGTAAACACGGCTGACCTCACATAACTCAAACTACAGTCCGTCTGAAATATGTTGTGACAGAGTGTGTGTGCATGTTGGCCTGCAAGAATCTCAAGGCGGGATGATTTCAGAGAATGATGCCGCCCAAACTCTGTTATAGTCTAAATGTACGTCTCCCTACCCAGCAGGAAGATCGGTTTCTGGGCAAATAAAAAAAGTGAACTCCTGCATTCTGCTATGCTTGTCAGTGGAAATTATGGGAACCAGGGGGCTCCCCAGAGGGGGATTGCAACCTGTTACAATCTAGTCTTTTCCAAAATAACACTGCCTCCAGGAGATTCTAAGAATCCTTTAGGAATGGGCTGCGTATAGTGTGTTGTATACATGTCTGTAGACTGAAGCGTAAGTGTACTCTTGACAACAATATATTTTTACACAGTCATATTTAATAAGGGGTATTAATAACACTTCCTGCCGACAACTCTCAGCCGTCCTGTGCCCATTAACCACACAATGTTAATGAAACTCTGTGCTGTTTATGCCACACTCATTAGCTGACCATCATTTGACTGATTGATGTAGACACGTTGTGCCTCACGACTCAGCCGCAGTAAATGACGCATGTCCTATAATGCAAGCACAGATCTTTTTCTTGTAACGCCATGTCAGCTGTCAGACTTTGAGATCAGGAAGCAATCACGATTAGAAGAGACAATGTCTTGGGTGTTGAGCAAGTAAATGTGCATGTGGCTGAGAATGTGCTTGGTTTCAAGAAAAACGCCACTTGAAGGCCTATGAAATTCTATGCTGTTAAATACAAAAAGAGCACTGGGGTGAATGCTATTGGATGTAACGTGGCTTACTGCCATAATTTTCCTATATATCAACAGTGGCTCATTATTATTTATGAGAATCTGTGCTCTTATCCCTTTGGCGTTTTTTGAATGTTCAGAAGCATTGGCTGCAAATTTATTTGCTTGCAAGACTAGATAGTTTCTAGAGTTATGGACTGTGGCTCATTTGAAAGTAGAAGAAGTCTGACACTTGGCATCGCAAACGGCATTCATTTTTCTACTGCGAGAGTGTCAGAAGATCAGACCAATTATACAAGGATCAATGTTGAGGAAGTCTCAGTATCTGAAACCATTTAAATGAAAATGCATTTTTTTTAGCACAGATGAAAATGACCTTTGCATTTTTGAGTATTGTTACAGATCGAAATGTTGTGTTTTTTCTACATTAGCAAGTGGATTTAGATAGAACGGTTTTCTAAATCACTAACTAATAAATAATAATAAAATAAAAACTGTAAACAGGTTACTTTCAATGCCTATGTTCCAAAATTGTGTCGAAATTGAGGTTTCTTGTTTAAAATGCATTGCTCTCGATAAGCGTGCCTACAGTATGTTTAGCTGCTGTCATACAATTAGCCACTGAAAACACTTGTATGTATGTGAAAGACAATATATGAGACATTCACGATGGCCGAGAGTGCCTGTATCACCTTGAACAGGGGCTGATGTCAGTGCATAGTGATTCTGAATGGGACAGATGGAGTTCCCCGGCCGAACTCCTGTTTAGGTAATCACTACAACATTAGCATGCTTGGCGAGGAGAGGGCCACCTGACTTGCGTTCCTCTGACGGTCCCAGCGCACTGCAGGTGCAATTCAGATGCAATTCATTGGGGAGGTGATTCATCAGGGCAACCCTGCAGGTGGGGTCGTACCACATGAGATTTCTGAGGACTATGAAGTGGCCCCATTTGGTGCATGGCAGAGTGAAAGAGCAAGAGCTCATACTTGCACATGCATAATACTGTAATATATGCACTTTAAAATTCAGTAAGATGCCTTGATTTCTATCACCTGGCTGTCTTCGAAGGCAGCCACCTCACATAATCTTCTGATCTGAAGTGCATTGGCACACAAATAGCACAACTTTGCTAGAACGCTAAACTAATAATGTGATAAAAACCTAAATGAGTTAAATGCACAAAACATGGATATTGAGTAAAATTGTCAATGTGCAATGCAATATCAACAGGAAGTACTTGAAAAGCTGCTTTTTAAACTGGCAAAAGAAGATATATTTCAAGACTTACGATGTCTATAAAATCACTTGGTTGGGGGTTCGATTCCCCAGGAACACATGATAGGTAAAAATTGATAGCATGAATGCACTGTAAGTCGCTTTGGATAAAAGCGTCTGATAAATGCATACATTTAAATTTAAATAGCACAACTTTGCTAGAATGCTAAACTAATAATGTGATAAAAACCAGAATGAGTTAAATGCACAAAACATGGATATTGAGTAAAATTGTCAATGTGCAATGCATTATCAACAGGAAGTACTTGAAAAGCTGCTTTTTAACTGGCAATAGAAGATACATTTCAAGACTTACGATGTCTATAAAATCACTAGGTTCACTAGGTTTTGGCGCAGATCCCAACACTTACATCAATACCGGTGGGTTTGGTTGCAAATTAAGATGCTTGTTGTGGCTTTGATAAACCCTGGGTGGGTGTGCGACGGCGTTTCACTGCTGCCTGTTCTTATTTATTTAACAATATGTAGCGATATTGCATTCATTGCTAAACAATCGACATGCATATTCATGAGCCTCAACACTCAACACACTGTTATATTCAGGCCTCAACACTCGGCATTCATTGTGCATTCAGATTGAACTCTTTCAAGAACAACTTAAATAATAATGATTTCGTTCTGACTGTTGCGATCATTTATTTGTAATACAAAAAGCTGCTGAGAATAGAGGTTGTGTTGTAACTGGAGTTTCCATGTAAGTTCATGTAAACAAAGTCCTTTTATTGAGGAAATGCACATTTGATGAGGTTATTAAATGTGCAGCATTGCTGTTTTGTGTGTGGATTTTCCGAGAAAGAAGGAAAAACTTTGTTGTTGATTTACTGATTTACTTCTCAAACCTTGTAGTTATCCCAACATTATTGTTTAGCTTTTGCAAATAGCACACTCTATTATAACAGATACATGACTTTCATGAGACGCACTTCAGTGCTTTATCTTAGCTGTGAGTAAAAGGGCTCTGGATGGTTTTTGACGGTGATGTGCAAAATACGTCTGAATCAATAAAGCGTCAGTCATAATTGTGTTGAAATGAAACACACCGACCTTTATGCTTCTGAAAGCTTGATTCAATGACAAGCCGCAGGCATTGAGATTACTTGTTTATCCAGTAGCAACATGTCGCCCTGTCCATTCAGCCACGGCAGATTTTACTTGTAAGAGAACAAAGGTAAAATCACGCCAGAGTCATGCCGAGAGCTAAATTGGCGAGTGTAAATGTTTTTTTATAATTTCGCTCTGCATCTCAGTTTGAAGTTAAAGAGAAAGACTAATGTGTCGCATTTCAACGAGAACAGCCTGTGAATTATGAATCGATTTTGTGCTTCATTACTCTAGAAAGACAACAATTAGATTAAAATGTAATTAACCAACAGATGCACATTATGTTGGGTTGAGTCAGCGAGACCGTTATCGTTAGTCTCTGTGTGTTTATGTAAAGGTCAGAATCAACCGCGCTCTTCCATGGCTTATTTAGACCACAAAATGTGCAACGGCATAAATCATTCGCCTGGCACTGCGCTATAATGGATTGTGTAATGAAGTTGGCCATTTTCATGAAGTTTTTTTAATTCTCTTATTGAACCAGTGCTCTTAAGTTAATTTCAGCAGATGGGTTTTCTTGCATGCTGAAAATCATTGCATGAAGCAAATAAACCTTTGCACCTTCCTAAATCTATTGAATTGCATTTTCTTTGCTCAAACCACCTGTGCACGGCTGAATGCATGTGTCTTACTCTATATATATAGTGCTGGAAATTAAATGAGAAAATGTATTCATTAGCATGTAGTAGTGCCTATTTTTGAATAATAAAGTGAACTTCACAAATGAAAGTTGGTTTGTAGCATATTTTCTCTCTATTCAAAACACTACACTCTTAATTATAAAGGCTCTTTATTGCCATCTGATTCCATGAAGAACATCCATGGAAGCATTTCATTGCACAAAAGCTTCTTTATAGTGAGGGGGAAAAATAGCTTTAGCTCCCTTAACATCCTTGGAACCTTTCTGTTGAACAAAAGGTTCTTAATAGTGCAAAATGGCTATTTTGATTATTAAAAAGCTCTTCACACTAGGAGAAATGGTTCTTTTAAGAACTGTTTACTGAAAGGTTCTTTGAGGAACCAAAAGTGGTTCTTTACTTTTCAAAAATAAACATTCTTAATTTGCATCGATGGTTCCTTGAAGAACCTCTAACATCCAACACTCATAAAAATTAAGGTTTGGAATTGGAGTTTTTGCACTTATGCCATTGAAGAATCATTTTTGGTTCTTCAAAGAACCTTTCAGGGAACAGTTCCTAAAAGAAACAAGTTTTTCGTATTGTGAAGACCATTGTAATAATCTAAAGAACGTTTTTTTTTTTTTTTAATTATAATAATCTTTTGTGGAATGTAAAGGTTCTATGGATTATAAAGTTATTCATGGAACCGTCAATGACCGAAAGAATCTTTCTGTTCCACAAAAGCTTATTTATATTGAAAAATGGTTCTTTAGATTATTAAATTGTTCTTTTAAGAGCTGGTTCTTTTATGAACTGTTCACTCAAATCTTTGTGGAACCTAAAATGGTTCTTCTATGGCTTTACCTTTTTGAAGCTTTATTATATTTAAGAGTGTAAGAGTTGATATTTCTATCGTTGTGCAGCATTTAATGCCATACTGCCTCGGTCTTATGGATAAACGTACTCGTGGGCCCTCAGGGACTTCGTTCTCAGACACAGCCTGAGGCACACGGGTTCAAGGTGAAGAGCGTCGGCTCTCAGATGCTTTGTTGGGGTGGAAACCTTGTGAGGATGAGAGCGAGGACGAGTGGGCGAGAGGCCATGGGTGCCACTTAATGATTCTGGCCGTTGATTTCCTCCATGAGGAGAATTAAGAGTGTGATTGATAATGGACTCGAGCACAAAACCGACAGCGAGCTGGAGAGATCTCATCAGACACAACACACACACAATTACGGGCTATAACACAGGTTTATGCAGGTAAAGTTCTGGCCTCTAAATCTCCTTCCTAGTAAAGATCAGAACAATAAAAGGCTTCCGAAAACAGTGTGAGGAGTCAATGGAATTAAATAAAAAAGGTGCATTTCAGAACAGCTTATAATGAGCATCCAGACAGTTATTATTATTGCAGACTGTATCACCCTGAAGGGTGTTATTCAGCGATAACAAATGTCTGGATGTACATTTTTGCGCTTTTTACACGGCTACTAGTCATTTAATGTAAATAGTTAGACATGAAATATTGATTTGAGTTGCGATATTTGAATGCAAAGCTTCTGTGAATGCAAGCAAACCGCAAGTTCAGACTAGAAGGACATTTAAGGGATATGATCCAGTTAAACCACTTATTACACAACATTTCACCACATTAATAATTATGGCAACAGCTGCGTTTTATGAAACGAGAGAGCAATGGGATGACATAATTAAATAATTGAACACATAATACTGAATCGAGTTTTAATATTGTATTAGCTAACCAACGCAAAGCTTTCATTAAGAAAAACTGTTTCTAGCAAGAGTATAGCGCAGACTTCAGTTATCCGGATGAGTCCGTGTTAACAGTTTAAACCGGTTGTTATCGAGGAATAAGAGACCTTGGAATGTCGCGACTGACCAATCAGAATCAAGTATTCCACAGAGCCGTGTAATAATGCATAATAAATAGAAATAAAGTGTTTAAATTATTTATCCAAGAGAACTGTAAAGAACACTCATTTGTAATGAAAAATACTATAAAATGCTTTAACTGTAAAAAAAAGTGTTAACTATAAGTTATCTTACTGTACAGTATATGCTAAAATATTGTAAATGGTGTAACACCACATTATATATATTTATAAAATGTAAAATACTGTAATTTTAAGGTTTTGAAAGAAAAAACTATGGATTACCAAATAATTTATAGTGGAATACATAAATAGGACACATAGAAGTACATGTATGACAAATCTTATATTACATCTTATACGATTATGCTTTATATAGTATTCAGTATTTAATTTTTTTCTCCTTTTTGTATATGAAATTATATATTTTTTGATTTTCCTTATTGTTTACGTATTTGAATGATTTATTCTACTCCTAAAACAGGTGTTAAAGATGAATATATTTAAAACATTTATTTGTATAGTTTTAGCTTGTTTTTTTCATATTTGATTGTTTTATTTTACTTTTAAAAAGTAGCATGTATATGAAGAAAAAAAATCATGTTTTTTTTTAAATATATAACAGCGGTCAAACATTTATAAATAAAAAATAGGCTTTTTTTGGTGGTCTATTTCTTGCAGTGTCGTGATTGGTCAATATCATAAAATCTGATTCGTTCTTATTCTGTGATTGGTTGATTGCAAGTTTGAAGCTAATTGAAATTCATTTTCTCAGTTTAACATGATAATTTTACAGTGAAATCCACAAATTTAGCTTTTCCATATTATAGGTTGTACAATCCTCCATTTCTTTCTCAGTATGGACAATATATATATATATATATATATATATATATATATATATATATATATATATAAATAAATATATTACAATGTTGAGCAATAGATACAAGAATAAAATGCTTGCACACACACAAAAAACAAACACATGCATTACTCAGTTGAAGTGCTGCTATTTTAGTCGCCATTGTTTGTACTTGGATGTCCATTTGTAGCAGTGAATCTGGAGCACTCTGGAGTGTGTTGTGACTGCTAGCGTAGCGTCTGAGCTGCCCACAGTAAAGCCCACTGGGACGAAGCAGATGAGTGTGAAATCTGGTGCCTGACTGAAAATGACTCGGTGATGGAGAGTGAAGGAAGCTGCTTCTTCATGTCCTCAAGAGACTGCTGGTAAACAACACCTCTCCCATTGACAGAGTGGTGATTTGTAGATGGAATAGGCTGGACCGTGCTCTTATTTTTGCTTTATAGGTCAGGCTAAACTTCACAGTGTGCGGGATTGAAATCCGTGTGCATCCTTTAGCAGGCGTATAACTTTTTTGTGCTGTAAATGTTTAATTGCTTTTCTTGCTGTTGTGGGATTTTGGGTGATTTACAGCAGCGCTCGTATCGAGTCGTGTGGCCGAGCAGTTTAGGATTTGGGCCGGTGTACGATCCTCATCTCGACTTGCTTTTTGCCTTATTAATTTTTTTTTTGCTGGGATGAGTTATTTTTGCAGGCCAAAAGCCTGAAAGGAGTATTTAGCACTTCTGGTTCCATCATCCTAAAGTCTGTGCTGAAAACAAGCTCAAGATATTTTCACATTTTATTCTACAAAAAAAAAAAAAAAAAAAAAAATCAGTGTGTTTTCACTTTTGTTTTGAAAAAGGTGATTGCTAACAAGTTGTCCGCTTGGAATTTTAAGCTTCTGTCTGCATTCCGAGCCGTTTTCAGATCTTGAGCTTCAAAGTTTTTGCATTAAATTCGACTGTGTAGATAGAACCTTTTTGTTTTTTAAATAAAAAGTCCAAAAATAAACATAAACATAATGTATAAAATTGTATACGGTAAATGTATGAACATTCTTAAAACAAGATACATTTATTAAAGAAGCAAAATTACTTAAGATAAAGTCTTTTTTTATAATAATAATAATGATATCAAAGTTATTAAGTTATTAATTGTGCCAGTTTATTTTTCAAAGAACCCAAAAATATATTTGGGTTAGAAAAATAAACTTAATACAGATGGAAGCAAGTTTATTTAATTTATTTTACTCCATTGGCAGATATTTGTTATTGTCTTAATCATAAAGCTTAATTTCAGTTTTTTTTTGTTTATATACATATGTATATATATATATATATATATATGTATATATATATATATATATATATATATATATATATATATATATATATATATATATATATATATATATATATATATATATATATAAATAATAGTTTTGTATTTGTGTCATTTATTTTTATATCAATTTTTATTTCACTTTTAATGTCAAGTTAAACAACATTTTTGTTAACTAAATTAACCCTGGGTTTATAAAAATTTCAGGTTCATAAGGCGACCTCATTTGTGAAGATTATCATGACAGCCGAAACGTGTATGAATCATAAACTTTAATTGGTCGAATCCACAACCCAATTCTATGTTGTTGTTTTTTTTTGATGCGAACTTCTAAAAATACGTCATCACTGCAGCACTTTTCTCCTTTTTACCTCCTCTCAGCTTCACCTGAATGCTAATGTGTGTCTGCTGCTCATTCTCTTTCGTCCTCCGTCTCTCTGTCAGCTTCGTCCGGGTGTTTAGGTGACAGCGACAGGCGTTTGTGTCACCTGACGGTCCGTGCCGTCTCGCTCTGATCAGGATTGGAGGAGGTGTCAGCCACCGGGAAAGCCTTGCACACTTTATTAGACCAGTGATATTATTAATAAAAGACACCGTCGACCACCTCCTCTGAGATTTGCTGTTGTAGATTCAGTGCTGGAGTCCCTCAGGAGGCTTTCAGTGTCTAATTAAGGCATGAAATGTTCACTGGAAGTGCCAATGTGCATTACAGATCTACAGACGTCTTTCTCTCTGACACAGGAGTGAGCTGAGCTCGTCAGCCGAGAAGCGATGGTTTTTACAGTTCAAGTGCAGGACTGTGTTTATTTCATGAATGTGAGTTCTGCACCTTTGTTTTATGAATTACTAACAGTTCATCTTCAGGAAACTGTGCCATCTGTGTCACAATGAATGTTATATGAGTATACCGAACTTAACAGTGTTATTTTAGTAATATTTATGTGCTTTTGTCATATTTATGAATATTTTGAGTACGCTTTTATTTTCAGGTTTCTTTTTTACTTTACTTTTTAAAGCTTTTAATTTCATCTGTAGTAATTTTAGTACTCAAAGTTGTATTTTGAGTTCGGTGCCATGACAAATTCACATTTATTTGTATAGCACTTTTCACGATACATATCATTTCAAAGAAGCATCACAGAATATTAACGCTTCTGCATCAGAATTTTGACACGTGCATTTTATTATAATTTTTAAATATTTCTATTTAGCTGTATTTCTTTTTTTTTTTTTTTTAGCACGTTTGTCCACTGGCCAAAATGTTAACCAATCAAACGCTCTCTAGAATGAAAATGTCCCTCTCCTGTGAACACCACCTGCCTCTGATTAGCAAACCATGCTTCTGTGACTACAGACTATTGATCTTTCCACAAGTGTCCGGACACTTCTTGTTCTTTGTTTTAGGGCTTTGAGGATATTTGACCTGCTTTTTCTTCACTCAGAAATATATTAATGAGAACATATAATTCCAAAATGCTGAGAGTCGATGCTTACTGCAGCTGGATATCATGTCATTCGCTAATGTGTAGAAGGGGTGAAGAAAACTCAAACAGACTGCTTTAATCGTGCAACTCAGAGCTACAGGACACGGAGAAGAAAGGGAAGGTAGGAATATTTAATCTGCTTCTCCCTGGTACCATGTAATTTTAATAGCACTTCCTTTCGGAGTATCTGAGTGAATTATTCATGCACAGGGACGAGATGAGAGTTTGTCACAGGAGGAGGAGGAAGAAGTGTGCGGGTGTGTTTTATTTGCAGTTTGATGGAGGCACATAATCTCCATTCACTTGACCACTTGCGTCACCCCTTGACTTTAATTTGCACATTTCCCAAGGTGCCCGGTACCCACCGCAGCATTTCAGCTCCACTTGAGCACATACACAATCCTGAAGAAGAAAAAAATGGAATGGAATTGCAGGGCTGAAATGTCTTTTTGTTTTTCTGTGTTTTCCTGTTTTGCCATATAAGGGCAAAGGATGAGGATGGCCCACCCAATCAGAGCTGCCGGATTTTTAGTATTCTACTCGATTCTAACTCAAACCCTAAGTAAAAGGTTTAAAGATAAAGACTGAAAGAGGTGTTGGAAGTGTAATGGTAGAGATGTTAAAATCACGAAAGCCTTATTTATGGCCCACGTTTTGCTTCTGATGATATATATATATATATATATATATATATATATATATATATATATATATATATATATATATATATATATATATATATATATGAACAGTGGTTATAGAAAATAATTACCCAGCTTAATATTAAAAGTCAGATTTTGTTGCTTTTCTGTTTCATCATCACTGCATCACTTTATAATTTGGGAATAAAAGAAATGGCATTTTTAGAACAGTGCTGGATAGAGAGCAGTGTGGCTGTTTTATCAATACTGCATGCTTTCCCATCAGCCTCATATTTGGCCCTGTAATTAGAGCTCAGACGGCTCGGAAAGACTCTCGTCTACTAGTTTTAATTAGAGTTTGCTTTCACATGGATCCGGAGGTTGTTGAGGTGCTTCTGGCAGTTAATGAGAGATGGAGGGTAGTTCTAGTGAATGGGTGAAGCACACTGCCTTATGCGTATGTAACTAGCTGCATGTGCAAAAACATTGTCCTTATATCATCTAGAGTTTGTTTATCAAGCTAAAAGAGCTAGTGGAAGCCATGCTGCTTTCTTTATAGCATAGCTGTTTTCCAAGTACCATAGCTTTCCAGTAGTAGGTCTATTTTTTTTATCAAGTAAAGGTGTGAACATTGCTTTTTTGTGCATTGTATTGTATTTCTATTGTATTTTTTTTAAATTGCATTATTTAGTTAAATAAACAAGCTGAAGCTGTAATCACATGCTAGCTTTGGTGAGTCAATTTAGCGAGTCATTTTGTTCAAATAGTTTGTTTCAATGACCGAAAAGCCGAAGTAATATTTAGCTAGCTGTTTATCTCTAGACTTGTGCATATTTAATAGTGTGTGCTAGCTAAGGCAACCAATGCAATTCTATTTGCTCGTGCAGTATACAAAATAATTGCTATTGGAGTTACTAGTGAAGCTCACTTATAAAAAAAAAAGCAAATCACAGAATTTTGGAATAGAATTTTGTTTTACAAATAAGATGCAAGTAACACGCGGAATTAAACATGCATTTTTGAAGTAGAAAACCTGAAATGGTATTTTCTTGTAAAGCATACCCCAGTAATCTTTATTTTTTTACCATTTCTGTTTGGTTTTATTAGTAACTTTTTAGTTTGTAGCATAACAGGCGAGTTTCAAATAGGATTTGTTTGAGAAAACCAGCTTTCTCCAATAAACTTCCAATGAAATGTTTGCCGTCACAATAGAAATTATTAGTTAATTTTCACAAATAAGTACATAAAATGGCAAGTAACACTTGATTTAAACCTGACATTTTCAAGTCATTTTTAAGTTGTACGTTTCACAAGAAAATACACTTCCAGTCTTTCTACTTCAAAATTTAATGTATAATTCAATATTGCTTGCATTCCTTTGTAATTATTTGTGAAATATACTAAATATACAAAAAAAAAGTAAAAACAATTTTTGTATATTGTCTACTGTGTAAAATGTATTTGTTTTTTACATCTTAGATTTGTTTCAATGTTTCATTTTGATTAAATTTTTATCCTCATCTGTATTTCACTGTAATTCATGATTACACACTGCATTCGAGACGATATTGTTTTATCGTTGCTGCTGCAATATCCCAACTAATAACATATGCATGCAAATCTCCTTCTCGCTTTCAATTTTCTCAGCTCGAGTCTTGCCGTGAAGAAGACACAGTGACGCTTCATGATAAAACTCCCTTTAATAAGAGACCTCTCCCTGTCACACATAATTACCTGAAGGCCATTTTTCACCAGCCGCCACTCTATTAGCAATTTGTTTAACCGAGAAATCAAGCATCCATAAATCAAACCCGTGGCAAGCTGAGAAGTAAAGGGACACCTGTGATTGTCCTCGGCCTCTGCTGTTGGCTCTCGATGACTTTTTGTGTTTGCTAATTGACTTATTAATTCAGTACGATGACCAGCAGCTTCTTAGCTCATACAGTATGGTCAGTATAGAACTGCACATGATTTCACAAATACTTTTTAACCATTATGTATCTGAATTCTGAACATGCGCACGATACGTGGGAATGTCCTGTGTGAAAAAAGTGCTTTTGTCTTCAAAGATGACGTCTTTTGAAGATTGCTGGAAAAGAGGCTTTGGTAATCTCTCTTTAAGGATGTTGCAACTTCCTCTCTGCAGGGACGTGAGCTCAGACCAGAAATACGTACAATAATTCGCTCTGGGTTGGATCGTCTTCAGCAGAATTTAGAGGAGCTTCCAACAAAGGGAAGGTTAGAAATCCCCGGCCAGCTTTTAGACAGGGAATCGTGAAGAAACCTCCAAGAGAATGAATGTTTTATATGCAAAAATGGTCTTGAAATATGTTGCATATTATGCATAAAATCCATCAACATTGCAGAAACCATTGATGAGTGCATATAAATAGTCCGAGGCACTTAGGAAGTGCCATATAGCTTGTGAATGAGGTGATCTGACCTTTTGACCTCTCACAGGCCTCTCGGGGACAGGTGCCTGAATGTTGTTCACTGCTGACAATGGGGCATGAAAAAACACTGTTTCTCTTTAAGGGAGAAGTCTAATTAAAAATAATAAATCAGATTGATCACGTGCTTGTGCATCATTCACAGCTGAACTGACAATGCCCTTAAAATTTCAGACGAGTTCCTGAATTTGAACTGATTTTTAGTTATGAAAACTTGTTTTCACCAAACTGAAAAAGGCGATTGTGGGTTACATCTTGCAACTCAGACTTTTATAAACTCAGAATTGCGAGATGTAAATTCAGAGTCTGTCAAGGCAAAATCAATGCCAACGGATGCTAAATAGACAGATCATTAGTATTTGGCTCTTAGACTGACAGTTTCTGATGACCTTTCCTCATGGGTTACACAATGCTGAATAATTAGTCAGTGACAGACAGAGAGAGAACCGCAGCTTGACAGTATTTAAACCATTTAGTGTTTGTTTTTTTCAGCATGCACCGATCGCACACAGACTTAGTGTCCTCTGCTACTCTATCTCCATCTCTCGCTTCACTCAATCTCTTGTTAGTGGTGGTGTGAACAGTGTGCATTGGCTTGTGGTTGGCTGCCTGCCACGACGGCTGCTCTTATATCAGTTATCAGCGTAAATGTTTTGCCTTCAGTATGATAAACTTGAAATCCCACTCGATCCTATTCACAGTATAAGCTTCACGTACTGAATATAACTAGACTCGGGTTGTCTCAGAGTAAAACATCAATTCATTGTTGGTGTCTTTTAGACATGATATTACTCTCTCTTACTTTGAATTATATATATATATATATATATATATATATATATATATATATATATATATACACACACACACACACATAAACATTCTTGTTTTTTTTACATTTATTTTGGATTTTTACTACTACTCTCTTCCAGATTTCTTTATATTACACTTTTTTTGTGTGTGTTATCCGATTTATATTTGTCAGAAAATATTCATTTTAAAATATATTTTTCATTTAATGTTTATTTATTTGTGACTATTTGATTCATATTTATTATATATATTTTTTTATTTGATATTTATATTTGTCTAAATTAACAGTTTTAAATACATTATTTTCTCAATGACTTGTTTTACTTTTACTTAATTTATATATTTATTCTTTGCAAAAAATACGAATAGTTGAAAATACAACTATTGCTCTGTGAAAGCTATGAATTCATGCACAGTTGCCATAAAATTTATATTAAAAAAAATTAAAATCAGATCAGCAAATCAGATCTTTGACGCAATTAAAGTTGCTACTGTACCTTAAAGTCTATATTTAAACAATAAAAATTATACGATCAATAAATCATTGCAACACTCGTTTTTCCATTACATTAATCAGAATTTACCCATTTCAATACAATATTCAACTAGACAAGGTTTAAATATGCAGCAATTTAATGCAGCAATTTTTCAGGTGGACATTTTTCATCCTTTACATGCTAATGACCTTTTTATCTGACATGTATCTCTTGTTGTTCGTCTGGATGAGTCTGCGGCGCTCTCGACTGCAACCCTGTTGAATAGGTGCATCAGAAAGGCAGACTTTTCCCAGCATGCTTCTCTGTTGTCTATGGTGAGGGTACTGGACGGGGGCATTACTTTGAGTGCACAGTAATAGTTTTAAGCTCATAGTAATTGGGTGTGTATTGAGGTCCTGGTGGGAGGGATGCTTTGAGTACTGCCCCCAAGAGTGACGGCCGTTCAGCAGAAGTCACGGCACGCAGGTGCGGCTCTATAAATCCCATTTTCATTTCTGTAATGACATGTTGTGACGGCGCGCTGCATTCTCCTGAACTCACACCGTAAATTTCCTCACCTCACCACCCTCATGCTGTACAGAGAGAGAGCGGAAGCATTTTTCTTTTAATGTTTACCCCGTTTAACCACTCACATGTTTTCTCACGTTGTGCCATGTCGAGGTTTGTGTGTTTGTTTGATTTAGTAGTTCACTAAAAGACCCCCATTGTGCTCGTGTGTCACAGGAGGTTTCTTTTTATCGTGTGGACACCGTGTGTGCTCATTTACAGTATCCTCTAGCATATATACTGTAGTTTGAGTCTGTAAAAATGTCAGTTGTCATCTTTTAATTACACTCATGTTATTCCAAACTAGTGATCAACCGATATATATCGACAAGGGTGCTATATTGGACAATAT
This sequence comes from Carassius gibelio, assembly GCF_023724105.1. Classification (NCBI taxonomy): domain Eukaryota; kingdom Metazoa; phylum Chordata; class Actinopteri; order Cypriniformes; family Cyprinidae; genus Carassius; species Carassius gibelio. Next base: position 33,813,283 of record NC_068374.1, on the reverse strand, counting down.
TTGACATTTTTCAAATATCGGCATCGGCCAATACGTCTTTCTGCTTGGCCGATGTGTTCGAGGCGGGACTTTTATTTTGACGGCACTGGGAACGGCTGTGCCGGAGCACACAGTGCTCACACTCTCTCTCGTTTGCTGTCATCGTTAACAGTTCTGTCTTATGATAGAAGTATGTCTAATAATCAGATTGAACGGTTAAACCAGGAAATTAATGTATACAGAAAGTATTATAATGATTGCTTTCATATTATTAGTAATAGAAATGCAAACATTATATTTTCTCCTTCACACTCAGCATTAAGAAAATATGCATTTATATAATTTAAACAAATCTTTGAATGACTAATGAACATTTAATTTCACAAACTTTGCAAACTTAGTTGTGAGATACTCCAGCTGTGAGATCTTGAAGTGTGTATGTGTATCCAGCATGATCACGTGTTCTCTGTGTGACGGTCAGTCCGTGTGAACTGTAAACTCATGATTTTAAATGATGATGCGCTTTATGTATTTGCCTACTGTCATAATCATGTCATTTTCTCATTTTGTGCTGTATGTAAAATGTACCCTGGCTTTATTTAAAAAATATGATTCTCTATGCGCAAACGTCTCAGAATACTGAGTGCCCTGTTCGTTACACATTTATTTTTTAATCCATTGTCAAATGATTTTACATTTCTTAAATATGAAAAGAAAAGAAAAAGAATTGTATCGGCTTTATATCAGCCACACTGTTTTCCAGAATATCAGCATCCAACAACAACAACAACAACAACAAAAAACATTTCGGTTGGCCACTACACCAAACCTGTTTGAAGTTTCTACCGATGCAACACAAAATATTTGAAAAAAGCTGCTTATTTTCATACGTTACAAAACTAAATCAGATGGCTATCAAGCTCAATAAATTCAAATCATAAAGAAAGAATTTACAAATGCATAAAAACCAATGATGTTTCACATCAAACCTAAGTTTTCAAAGTGTCTAAATGACATTGGTGAGATTATTTATTTCAGTCAAATGTTTTTTAATATTTTTATCTGATAGATTTGTCAGATTTGTGTGTGATTTAATCTCTGCTTACAGTTACAGTTGCTGGTATGTTGTTGTTTTTTACTGCTCGTCACCAACCATTGAACATTTTGCCAAACATCTCCTTTTGTGATCCAGAGAAGAAAGAGTCAGGTTGGGAAGTTTGGAGTATATTATTATTTATTTTTGTGTGAACTGTTCCTTTCACAGTACAGTTAGTACATAATAATGCAAATTAAACCACTGTTCTTGAACTTCAACTTCCAATAGTGTGTAATTCATTTGATTTAGCTTTTGTGTTTGATTAAGAATTTGAATTCTATGAATATGGAAGGCCTTCAGTACGAGTTTATAAACACGAATTATGGTGCATAAGTCAGACATTTACGGTCCTCCCTTTTTTTGGTGCTTTCATGTTGCGGTCCCCATTCACTTTAAGAGTATGGAAAAGGACATCATGAACGATTTCAAAGCATCTCCTTCTGTGATCCACAGACGAAAGAGTCAGGTTGGAAAGGCGATAACACAGTTTTCATTTTTGAGGAAACTACAGTTGTAGTGTATTTCTAATAGTGTGAAATTATCTTTTGTGTCCTTCCGTTTAGCATGCAAACTATAGAAGGTCTTCAGGATGAGTTTAAAGCAGGCCATCTACCTCTGTTTCCCGACTGTTGTTCTCCCGTATCATGCCATCCGACAGCCCTTACATCAAGCAGGATTCCCTTGGCAGTGTATCCTATCAGCGTGCAGAACTAATTGTGCCCCCCAGGATAAATCTCCAGCCTGCACTTCACACGGAGATACTAATGATTCGCTCTTGTTTGTGACCAGATAAGTGCACTATTAGAAGAAAGTATTAATCTTGCGACTGGGGAGCGGATAAGATCTCTTCCGCCTCCCAGGGGAGACGTCTCAGCGTGGGCATGTGCCATTTTTCTCGAGCGTGTGTGGGAAGGAGCGAGTGGGAGGTGGATGAGCCCCCAAAGGACTCCCGTGTAGCGGAGGTGACAGCTTTTTTTTCATGTATAAAACCTGAAATTACCCATCTGCTGTTTGCCCAAGACTCTCACACTCCTCTGTCAGAGCACCTGCTAATCAAAATCTGCAGTCGCAGCGAAAAGATAAAGACCTGCTTGGCGCCCACTCCCATAGCTGTCTCTCTTTCCATTGTCCGTGAGCTTGCAGCTGCGTGCCTTCATGCAATAATGAAATGTTGCGATGCATGCATTTTCAGCGTGTAGGTGTTGTGCATTAAATCTCATATTTAGATGGCTGACATATGTGGACATGGAGCTGTTTGGCACCCTAGAGCGAGGCGATTAACCTTGCATCTCTTCTAATGTTATCTCTGCAGGAGCGTGTGGGGCATGCACAATATAGTGTGCATTTAAACTTCATCTGACTACATCAAATCCTGCATGTAGGAATCCAAATAAAGAGTGGTTTGAGTTGTGCAATGACTTTTTTCTTTTTTACCAGTTTGCAATGCACAGAAAATGTATTTGCGATTGCACACTGCAGAGTTTTCCTTAATGGAATAGTTCACCAAAAAATGAACATTTCCTGAGAATGTTCTCACCCTCAGGCCGTACGAGATGGAAATGACATTTTGTGTTTGTTTCTTCATCCACACCACTCCATCTGTTAACATCTTGGGAAGTGTAAAGCTGCGTGTTTGTAAGAAACAAATCCATCATGAAGATGTTTTAACTTTAAATCTGTTCAAAATACGAATCCAGAATCCATGAATCAGGAGAAAAATCTGCACCGTCTACAACCCTAAGCAGTCCAAAGCAAATATGTTATCATGGTATTTTGCCCGGAAGCAATGGTTTGAAGTTGAAAATGTCTTAATGATTAACTTGTTTTACAAACACACAGCTTTTTGCATCACATTAACTGATGGACTTAAGTGGTGTGGATTACTTTTGGATTACTGTGATGTTTATATCAGCTGTTTGGACTCTCATTCTGACGGCACCCATTCACTGCAGATGATTCATTGCTGAGGAAGTAATGGAATGCAAAATCTTCTCCAAAAAACAAACAAACTCCTCTACGTCTTGGATGGTCTGAGGGAGAGTTAATCTTCAGCAAATTTTCACTTTTGAGTGAACTATTCCTGGTGGTATTGTGCACAATTGATCAATTCACATTATTCCTAATAATAAATTCCTGAAAAAATTTCCAGCTGATGTCATCAGTCCCTTTCATATTTTTTTTAACCACCTGACACTTTTCACTATCCAATCAGCTCCCAATGGAGAAGATCAAGTCATATCCTCATTTGTTTTCTTCTTTTTCTTGTTGAAAATCCCATTATTGTTCAAAATGCCTTTCCCACTGCCAGCATTTTCCTAAGCAGATGTTTTTGAGCTGTGAGATGATTTTGAGAGGCTGACATTTTGACAGGACAAGCAGGATATCATCAGAAACAGTTTAATGAGGACAAGTAGGAAAATGAAATCAGAGAAATCATGATGCTCAAAATGACAATTGTAGAAAAAATGGTGATATTTACAGGGATTTTGAGTAGTGTGTCAGTTAAAGAAATTATGATGGAAGCTAAATGGTATTGGTCATAATTCAGTTGTAATTGTGAATGACTCTACAGTTAATTTTGAATGCATTTCATGGAAAATTGAGCTTCAGAAAGTACTAATTTAGCTGATTTATGATTTACAGTAGGTGACAGGCTTGCACTACCAAACTGCATTCCCATCTTTCTCCAAGGCAGCACCGAAATTACAAAATACAAAGATCACAGAGCATCGCCTAATGTACCTTGTGCTTCATTTTGTTCCATTAGCCCTAAGAAAGCTTGTCAATAAGTGAAAAGGAGAAATATGAAAGGTGGTTTGCTTGCGCTTTTGCTTCTTCAGCAGGGGAACCAAGTGTTATAAAAGATTTATTTTTGCATAACGGATGTCATCTCTCTCATGTCTTCCATCTCCTGGGTTCTTATGACTTGTTAATTGGCAAAGTGTTAAGCTCAGCTGGCGCACGCTTGCGATTAAATATCGATGTGCTGTGAACATGTTTATAAACTAGGATTTGATCATGTCACTTTACTGTGGCTGAAACCTTTGAACTGAATATTTAAAAGTGCAACATAAAGTGGTAAAATGTATGTTTTGAATGCATTGTAAATCACTGTGGATAAAAGCATGTAGGAAAACAGGAATATAAACATGCATTTTAGGTAATGCTTTTTGAAGGCAATGCGTTTTTATAATTTCCGTATTGAATCCTAGTTATTTTGCATTTATTTTTATTTTACACAATTTGATTTTAAAAACAAAATGTCTCTTTTTGGACATGATCATTTGACAACAGTGTAGTGTATTACGGTTTAAATTGTGTATTGCTGTGTACTAAAAAGTGTTTTTACATACAGTACAAGTGTTCAGTGTATTTATTAGTTAATTACTATTCATAAAAAGCATAAATAGAGGTCTTTTATTTGAATCAGTCAAAATGACAGTCAGCTATCACAAGTGACTTGTTTTATAACTTAAGAATTCAAATGAATTCTCATTAAGAATGTATTGGCTGGAAACAAATTAGTAAATGCTTCAAGTGTTAAATTGAGTGAAATATTCATGACAGATGCTGCACTTGAATGTACAGTAAGTGTAGATGTGACATCTCTGTTGTCTTATTTTAACACATCACACTCATGACCGTACAGTGATAAAGAAATTTGTAATAAGAGGAAGGGAGTGTGAGAGAATGAGCTGAAGCATTAAAGCGAGTGTTTCAGCGGGTTTCTGTATGAAAGAAGAGTGTGTTTGTGTGAATGAAATGTGCTGTAACCACACTGTATCCACGGGGAAACTTGTTTGCTTTCACTTAAGGATCTGTTTGCCATTTTTTCCATTAAACTCTTTTTGAGGAATTTAAATGGACACAAACGAGACCATTTTTGACTGGTAGTGTAGTTTAGATTTGTTCATGATGTAAGTTGAGACCTCATACTTTTCACATGTTGAGCACAGTTTGAGAATTCTTTTGAAATCTTCAAGGAGACAAAGTTATAAAGGCGAAAAGAAGGATTTATATATTTTTGTTTACTACAGGTACTTTGGTTAAGCGTGCTTGAGTTCATATGGATATAGCAACGTTTGCAATATTGGCAAATCCAGACTCATCAGACACTGAGACAGAATTATGAGATAAAGAAAAAATTCTAAAATACTTCATTTCAATTATGCGAAACGTAAAAATTATACAATACTTGGTCAAATTTAGAAATTATGAGACACTAGGTCATAATTGAGAGATACTGAGGCAAAATTATGAGGTTTAAATTATGAAATCTGGCGTAATTATGAGATCAAAAGTACAAATTTATGAGATACTTGATCGTAATTATGAGATAAAAAGTAGAAATTATGAGATACTAGGAAATTAATATGGGATAAAAACTAGAAATTGAGATGCTAAGTCATGATTACAAGAAAATCTATATCATGATATAAAAAAAAAAAAAAAAAAACGTTAAAATGACCAAAACCTCAAAATGATGGCATCATGAAAATTTTGACTTTGATCTCATAATTGTGAGACAGTATCTCATAATCTTTATTTATTATGATTTACCAAAACACACTCTTGGTTTCCATACATTTCTTATTTTGATTTGGAGGTGTGTTTTAACCTCTAAATACCGAACTTACAGTCATTTGGTGTTTTGAGAGTGGATGAAACTACAGCAAATGAGATCATGCTTAATAGTCCTGAGATCATGCATAAATGTAATCATTATCATAAGTGCCATAACCTTAATTTAATGATCTCATGCGGCATAACATCTGCTCTGCTTTGATGATGGTCTCCATGATTAAAGTCAAACCGAAGATGTGAGTGGGTGCGTGATTCCTTCTACCTTCGGCGGCTGGTAAAGTGATGGAAATCAAACCAAATGGAGTGTGAACGAAGTGTGTGGGTCGCTTGTCATAACCATCGGTCTGTCAAAGTAACCCGTTCACCTCAGGCAAAGCCACCTTCATCCTCAAAGCAAACCAGAGGGCGAGAGATCGTACGCTTAGCCAATTTAGTTTTGATTTATCCATTTCTTCAGGTCATATTACTCACTTGGTTTCAGAGTCAAGTGGGTTAACTAAGATCTCTGCTGGTGAGGTTGTTCACTAGCTGGTCGAGCGCAGATGCGTGTGTTTGTGTATCCCAGAATCACAGTGGTGTCTGAATCGTCTGGACCTCTGCACCCCGGCAGACGCGACTCATTTGAAATGTTTTTGTGAGGTCGGCAAGGTGTGAGCTGCAGAACTGGAGGCACTAATGCTTGAAATTCATTTTCTGAGAGCAAGAAAAGTGCCTCTCACCCACCCCGCAACTCTTCAAATGATGCCTTTGCTCCTGCAACCATGAAATTTTCTGACAATAGCAATTTTTGGGCAAATTTCTTATGCTGCTCGCCTAATAAAACAATGCCTGTGTGTTAAACGCAGAAGAATAGATGTCTTTTGTGCATCTCCAGGAAATTCATTTTCATTATTTGGTGGTGTTATTCTTTGTAGATTTTCTTCTGTGTTGCATGTACAGATTGTTCATCTCTGCAAGCGTTTTTTTATTTATTTTTTGTCTGCATTTAGGTTTGGTTGACCTGTTGATGTGCTGTATCTTCTCACAGTGGCTGTTTTAAGATGTTGCGACTTGAGATGGAAAGATAACTTGTGTTTCTTAGTACACTGCCAGTCAAAAGATGAGTGTAAGATTTTTTTTTATTTTTATTAATACTTTTATTTAGAAAGGACACATTAAATTGATGAAAAGTGACAAAGTTACAAAACTTTTCAATTAAAAGCTGTTCTTTTGAACTTTAACAAAGAATCCTGAAAAATATTTGACACTTCACAATTCAGCCTTACATAAGTCAATAAATAAAAATAAAATGCGTTTAAGAAATATTCAAATGAAAATGTTAAATATTATTATCGTTTTTCCTGTATTATTGTTCAAAGAAACGCAGTCTTAGTAAACATTAGACTTTTCAAAAACATAAAACATTATTATAGAAATGTTTTATCGTAACCTTCTACTATGACAAGAAACATTTTGTAATTTGAAAATATTTATGTGTATTTATAAGTATTGTTTAATAATAATTATAGTATGAATTGTTTACTTATTTGTAAAAAAAAATAAAAAAAATAAAATAAAAAATAAAAAAATATATATATCACATTTTGGGACCATACTGGATTTAGTTCCAGCAATATATAAAGATATTCCGTCTAAAAAACATTGTGAAATAATTCCAATATTTCATCCGAGGTATACTTGTCAATGTAAACTTGATATTTAATGGCTGGTTACATCAAGTTCTTTCAATAAACAACCTACAGACTGTTACAACAAAGAAATTGTCCTTTTCATGGTGAAGTCAGCGTCGATATTAATAAGCTGTTTCTCCTATGCCTGTGATCGTGTAGTGACGCATGCGAACAGCGTGAGGAAGCGTAGCATGTGTTTGTGTGGGAAGGTGGCAGAAGAGCGGTGTTTCACTGTCTGTTGTGTGTCTGTAACTGTACGTGCTGGTCCTCTGTGTTAGCGCGTGCGTATAAAGGTGAATGCCACTGCTAAATAACTGTGAACAGATGCTTAATTACGGGTAATTACATTACGCCTGTCATAAGAAAAGTGGAGACTGTGCTTTCGTTCATTAGGAATATCAAGGTCAAAGAATAGTGTTCATTATTAATTTAGTTTTGGATAAGACCCACCCACTTGTACTTGAGTCCTGACTGACATGTAAAGCGACCAATCACAGGTCATTATGTTTCTGCATGCTTTAAGATCTTAAATGTCCTTATAGTAGTTGACTGGGATTGACTATCTAGCCTTTTTGAAAACTCATTGTATGCTATATGCATAAAGTGGAAGGGATGCTTGACTTCTCTCGCTAAAAATCTTGTTTTTTTTGTGAATAAGTGTGGATGTGATTCTACTAAACACCAGCTGAGTGTTTCTGACCTCGGTGGGTGATAAATGCATAATTAAGTAAATAATAAATGCTTTCTAGTAAATCACTTAACTTTAGACTGCACTCCGACTGTTTCACCAGGTATTATGTGTTGCATTATCACAGTTGATTCATTGTGTTATCTGCGGGAATGCTGCTTCGCTTTGATCAATTTAACCATCAATATGGAATTATGTATATTGATATGAAATTATCTTTAATACTAAATAAATATTAGCAGTTTGTCATATATTGATTGTGAGGGCAAACATTCCCATCAGACTGAATTAATTTAAATGTGCATTTTACCTGTAATTAAATGTGCAGAGGAAGGTCTGATGAGTGACTCCCAATGCATCTCACATTCTCTCTGAATTACTTAATATTCACAGCTGTTTTTATAGCTTCTTTATGTGTGTTAGTAGAAGAAAATGCCATTTTTGGGGTGCTTGAAGTGCAATTTAAAAAAAAAAATATATTAATAAAAAACAAAAAAACTTTTTGGCTTTATAAAGCTCTCTCACACATTCTCTCTCGCTCTCTATCCACATTAAAATATGAAAAATTTATAATACGATAAAATAAAAATATATGAAATATATATATATATATATATATATATATATATATATATATATATATATATATATATATATATATATATATATATATATATATATATATATATATATATATATATATATATAGTGTGTGTGTGTGTATATAGGCATATATTACATGTTATATTTTATACACTGTACATTTATATACATTTTATATACACACACTTTATATTTTTTGTTAATTTCACTTATAGTAAAGTTTGTGTAATTTTCTTTTATCTTTAATTTATATCTAGATTTTATTTGTTTGTTTTGTTATTTTACTACATCAAAATAAATTAAATGAACTAGCTGGAATTAAAAAAGGGTCATTTTCTTTTCAGTTTCATTTTATTCCAGTTTATTTTATTTCAAATAACAAAAATTGTTTTATGGTTTAAGTATATAGCTGCTGACAAAATGCCTAACAACTTATTTTTAGGAAGTCTAATTATAAAAAAAATTGCTATATTATATTCTAAAATTATATAATATATATTTTTTCTGATTTTCACTAAACTACATGCTCATTTTATGACAGATTTTTTTTTAACCATACATTCAACCACAATTATCTAAAACCGAGGAAGGACAGAAAACACTCAAACCTGCATGTAAGCCATTGATTTCCTCTAGCAGACTAGTTCTGGAGAGCTTTACCCGTCTAAAACGACACAAAATCATATCACTCCCTTATTAGGGAGCTTCCCCGTGTATCTTGCAGTTCTTTCTACGTTCACACTCTCTGACCTTCAAAGCTAACGGAGATACCGGGATCTCAAAGTGCCAGGGGCAAAGATCGACCATGGAAGAGGAAGAATGAGAGGAAGAGAAGGAGAAGAGAGTTTAAAGAGCAATACTATCAAGGGTACTTGTGAAATGATTAACCCCGGAGGGGGCAGGAGCACAATCCTTCTCCATCGGCTGCTCCCATTAAATACAGGGGCTGATGGGAAAAGACGCCTGTTGGCATTCAGGAATATGTATCAGGAATCCATACAGTTTGTGTGCATAAAAAAATCCCTGTAGTAACTTCAAGTGCATTTTCTGGCAATGCAACAGAAGGAATTGTTTTTAAGTAACATTTAAGCTTTAGTTCTGCTTAAATGATTCAATTCAGTGTTTGTATAGTGGTTTTCTACCATATATATAACTCCAGAGCAGCTTTACAAAGAATATTTCCTCATCCTCAGGCTGGCACAAATTTAAACTCATTTATACGTGCATATAAAAAAGGTAATTTAATCTAGACACACAGTATTCATGGTAATATGACTAATTAGTTTGCTTAATTGATTTTGCTGTTTAAAACGACTAGATAATGAAATGCATGGTCATGATGCATCTTGCTGTCAACACATCAGCACATAATGAAACATCGTATCTGCAGTAAAGACATTAGAAATGTGCTTGAAATATTATGCAAATTAGATGCAAAAAAGATCATATGCATATGCTGGTCATTTGTTGACCAGGAACAGTGAATTACTCTAGGTAAAGGATTTTCAGCGATGTGAAAAAATGTGCATTATATATTATAGACCGCACACCTCAAACCATATTTAAATAAAGTTTTCCATCTAACAAAAAATAAGTGTGCTGGTGAACTGGATGTGAGATGTCTGATGTGCCGTATACATCAGCATCAGGACTGTGTGTGTTTATGTACAGGGACTGTTGAACCCAATGTGAAAAAAGCTCAAAATATCAAGCGCTCATATCACATGCGACAGCGCTGGCTGAAGATGAAATGCATCCTTTTACACTTCAAACACGCGCTTTGAAGTATTTCCCGCATATTTTTTCTGTTTGTGCAAATTTGTCTGTGTGCATTTCTATTTCTTCTGTGTGTTGGATGCATGGAATGTGAGGATATCTGTATGGAGTTGATGCTTCTCAACTTGCTGGGCAAAATAGTAGGGATGTTTCAGGAGATGTAATGAAAATGAAGTCCAGAAGGCCTGCAGGCGCAGAACTGGTCTGATCTCTAATAAAATCAGATCCGATGACATTACCAGGAAATATTGCTTTGATTTTTAACGGCCTTTCCTTCATTTTGGAATCCTGGAATTTTTTTCATTCCCTTTCCCTTAGTGCTTCTTATCTGGTTATCAAAGTGAACATCAGCTTTCTTGTACTTTCACCAGATCATTTCATCTCTGCCGCACAGCATCTAATGTCTGCCTCTGGACACAACTGTAATAGTCTGAATAGATTAGTTTTATATATATATATATATATGTATGTATATGTATGTATATGTATGTGGGTCAAAGACGTTAAGATGTCCGCATCAAGAAAAATGTACAAAAGTGATTTTGTGTCCATAGAAAGCACATTAAATGTAAGTAAAATGTCTACTTTTAAGGTTTTAAATAAGTTTTTGGAGAATAAAATGTCAAAATTTGGTTGAAATAATGTTACATTGTCATTCAGTGTAACACAATATTTATGCAAAAATTCAAACAACAAGCTTATTCTGACGCGTACTTATTAAAATATCTAAATGAATAATGGAGCATACTAAATTTTATTGTGTTTTAAATTAGTACAAAAATCTTACTCACAAATGGGCAAAACCTAGGATAGTGGCAAATGTTAAAAATGTAAAATTACAACTCATTGGTATTTGGGGTGAAAGTAATTAGTCTTTTAATATGTCAAAAATAGATTTTTGTGTTAAATATGCCTGACAAGATTGTTACACTGAATGACATTTTACTGGGTGTCTTCTGTAAATCAGGGGAAAATGTATGGTATTTATGTTTTGCTCAGAAAAACAAAAACAAAATTGCAATTAAATAAAACTGAAAACTTTTTACATTTTTTTTGGACTACAACAGTTTAAAGCAGTATTACACTTTTCTTTTATGGTTAAACACTTTTTCGTCTTTGACCCATGTATGTATGTATGTATGTATGTGTGTGTGTGTGTGTGTGTGTGTATATGTATATATAATAATAATAATGACAATAGTTATAGTTATTAATAGTGAGGTACAATGTGAGGTTCAAAATAGATTTGGTTTTGGGAAAAATAAACATTAAAAATGCCAGAAAGGAAGATAATGAAGTTTATTCCCAAAAATGTATTAATACATTAATTATTATTATCATCATCATCATCATCATCATCATTATTACTATTATTATTTGTAATAGTAGTACTAGTAGTAGTAGTTTTGGTCAGGTACCATTATCCAGTATGAAAATCTTTAGACAAAATAAAAAAAGATTAATAAAAAAAAATAAAAAAAAGTTAGTCAACAATCTGTTACAAATGACTTTTTTTTTGTAATTGCTTTATTCATTTTGTTTTGGAACATTAATCACATTACTCTAAATTCAAAAATTATTTTCTAAATTAAATAATAACACAAATTATAATAAAAAAGTTTCATTATTTATGACTAAACAAATTGTTCTCAAGTACGTCAGTCACTTCATTATACATGGAAATGTAGCGCTTTTGCATTTCTTCTGCTGTTTAATGCATTTAAAAAAAATGTCAAAGCATAGCTTCAGTTTTACTTCATAACTAGTTTTACTTTAACATTCCTATCTATAAGTGTGATTAATTCAATTAAATGTCCCTATACAGCCTATTTGTACATCAAGCAAGCAAATGTCACATCACTATTAAACTCTCTGTGTGAATGCATGCATGTGCTTCAACTAAAAGAAGACTGCAACATAGACACAGATTGCAATGATGTTGATGTTTGGTGTAAGTAGTTCATTGTGTGTAGCTTCTATACAGTAATAGATACCGCAGCCTGCGCTTATGGTGGTTTAGTTCAGACCACGTGCTGTAGTACAGTCCTGAAGAGGCTGTGCATGGGTTAAAGGACTGCTCGTCTGGTGAAGGTGAGAGTGTGTGATGACACTGTCCAGAACTCTGTGACTCACAGCGGTTCCCCGTCAGCCCGCGGCCTCCTGATTTATGAGTTTGGAGAACCACAAATAATCTCCCTGACACCCAGAAACCCTTCTGTCATATAATGTATCTCCTGCTCATCTTTCATCACTTTTCCAGCCTTTGTTATTGGTGGAAAGCAGATATATATGACTTAAAGAAATACTGCCATCGTTAATCTGTGATGTTGTGTCCAAAAATACTGCAGTATCGGATGATTCCCCTTTAAATTGTTTCTGAAGTTTGAGTGGTGTTTATTTGTGCAAACACATTTTGATCGATTATATTTTCTCATATTTTCACGAAAAAAAGGGAGTAATCTGTCGAGAAGTAGTAGTACACTTTCTCATACTCGCTATAAAAAGATGTTTTCAGCAGTGCTGTTATCTAGAAATGTAATTAATTAGATTTCTATTCTAACTACTCTATTTAAGAAGTATAACATTATTAATTAATAATTACTTTCTAAATCACATATCAACATCGACCAGTTTAACAATACAACATGAAACTGATCTTTCAGTTCTATCAAATAAATCATATAAAAGTTTAAAGGGAGGTTACGTTAAAAAACTTTACAATTTTAAATTAATCCAACGATTCTTTACATAGAATTACAGTATTATTTGTAATTACGTCACAAGTAATTAAATTATAGAAAAATTAAGAGTAATTCCTAGTAATGTATTACACCCAACATTGGTCTGGACACTTAACCACATGCTATTTTCAATTAAATTGTCATTTAGTATAGTTTAAATTTACTTTAAATGCATTTATTTGAACTTGAGTGCTTTTTGACCCACTTAAGTAGGTCTTTTTTATGTAATTTCATAACTTTTTCTGTTTCTTGTACTGACTAAAAACTAAAATACAATCTAATGTCATTTGTAGTGAATCTGCCATTTAGTATTTAAAAATATATGAACTTTAATTGTGATTTCAAATAACAGTACAGCAAAATTATAATCAAGTACTTCACATGTGCTTACGGACAAAAGATTATTAAAACAATAATGATTTATAATGTACTTTGAAGTAAAACCTTTAATTTGAAGTGTATATTTAAGTGTGTTAAGAAACAGTCATGAAAGAGTGTGTCTAAGTACACTTAAGTGGTCTTTTATTTCATTAATATTACATTAACTGCAAGTTACATTTTGATTTAGAGTATACTGTAGGACATTTATCAACAGTATTTTAATACAGTTAATATTGTAATCGAGTATTTTACATGTTAGTCAACACATCAAAATAAGTGTATGTCTTTAAAGCATGACAAAAGATTAAAACACTGATTTAAATGTACTTTAAATGTGCAAATGAATTTTAACCTTTCAATCTGACATATTACAAAGTGCAATTTTTAAAAGCGTGTTAAAGTCATGAAAGGGAAGTTGTGGCCTGGTGGTTAGAGAGTTTGTTTCCTAACCCTAGGGTTGTGGGTTCGAGTCTAATAGTGGTGCCCACTGTTTTTTCACAAGAAATGACTATGTGTAAATATAGATGAGTATTATTATTATATTAGACTTTTCACGTCTACATGAATTCCCCGTTCAGGAAATGACAAAATGTGAACAAATGTGTTTCTAAATGTGGATGTGTAACGGTGTGGTCTGTTGGGCTCGTGTCGCACTGGACAGGGCGCTGACACTTTAGGCGTTTCCCCGGCTGGCTCTGTTCCTCCCGGCTCCACACGAGCTGATTCATGGCCAGGATGTGACTGGGCTTCCCTCCGGCGGGGCAGAAGGTTGGGGAGGGTCTGTCCAGGGCTGTGTTCCCTCACGCCTGCTCCAGCAGGACCAGAGCCGTCCCAGAATCCTCTCTGCTCTCACCGCAACAGATGGAGGCGTCTCACGGTCTCTGTTTAATATAAAATATGCATCATTTATTCTCATAATTTATTCAAACTATTACATAAATCTATTGATCTATCATTCTGTCATTTTATTTTTAACATTCCATCTACCTTTCTATTGTTCTATCATTTTATTTTATGTTCTTTGTATCTTTCTATGATTGTTTATATCATTGTAATCCATCGTTCTATAATTTTTCTGTTGTTCTGTCCATCGTTCTACTGTTCATTCTATCGTTCTGTTGTCCCATCCATCCATCCTTTCTATTGTTTTATCATTCTTTCTATCATTAGATCTTTCTTTAATTGTATCTGTTGTTGTTTTTCTATTGGTATTTTGTTCTATCATTCTGTTGCTCTATCATTCTATCTATCTTTTATTTTTTTCTGGCATTCTATCTGTCATTCTAGCTAATGTTTTTTTCTGTTCTTCTTTCTATCATTCTTTCTATCAATATCCATCTTTGAATGATCCATCCATCCATCCATCCATCTATTTATCTATTTCGATCTCTCTAGCTATCTCTCTATCTATCTCTCTCTCTCTCTATCTATCTTTCTGACTATTTCTATCTATCTATCTATCTATCTATCTATCTATCTATCTATCTATCTATCTATCTATCTATCTATCTATCTATTTCGATCTCTCTAGCTATCTCTCTATCTATCTCTCTTTCTATCTATCTATCTGACTATTTAGATCTCTATCTATCTATCTATCTATCTATCTATCTATCTATCTATCTATCTATCTATCTATCTATCTATCTATCTATCTATCTATCTATCTATCTATCTATTTCGATCTCTCTAGCTATCTCTCTATCTATCTATCTCTCTATCTATCTATCTGACTATTTAGATCTATCTATCTATCTATCTATCTATCTATCTATCTATCTATCTATCTATCTATCTATCTATCTATCTATCTATCTATCTATCTATCTATTTCGATCTCTCTAGCTATCTCTCTATCTATCTCTCTTTCTATCTATCTGACTATTTAGATCTCTCTATCTCTCTATCTATCTATCTATCTATCTATCTATCTATCTATCTATCTATCTATCTCTCTATCTATCTATCTGACTATTTCGATCTATCTATCTATCTATCTATCTATCTATCTGACTATTTCTATCTATCTATCTATCTATCTATCTATCTATCTATCTATCTATCTATCTATCTATCTATCTATCTGACTATTTCGATCTATCTATCTGACTATTTCTATCTATCTATCTATCTATCTGACTATTTCTATCTATCTATCTATCTATCTATCTATCTATCTATCTATCTATCTATCTATCTATCTATCTATCTATCTATCTATCTATCTATCTATCTATCTATATCTCTCTATCTATCTCTCTATCTATCTATCTATCTATTTATCTATCTATCTGACTATCTATCTGACTATTTCTATCTATCTATCTATCTATCTATCTATCTATCTATCTATCTATCTATCTATCTATCTATCTATCTATCTATCTATCTATATCTCTCTATCTATCTATCTATCTATATCTCTCTATCTATCTCTCTATCTCTCTATCTATCTATCTATCTATCTATCTATCTATCTGACTATCTATCTGACTATTTCTATCTATCTATCTATCTATCTATCTATGATTATCTGTCTGTTCATTTTATTCTATTCTGTTATATTCTGTTCATTCTATTCTATTCTATTCTGTTCTGTTCTATTCTCCTCTCTCATCCCGTCTGTCTGTTGTTATTGTATCTAGTGTTTGTGTTGGGACGTTTTGTCTCTCGGCTGTAGCTGTGGGCCTTTGCCGTCTTGCATTTTTAATAAGTGACACCAAACAGGAAGTCTCGCCGCTGAATCAGTGTGTGACACATGAGAAAGTGATGAAAAGAGAATGATGAAGAGCAGAGATGAAAGATGGAAGGGCTGTAGTTATAATTCATCTTTTCTGAGATTTCCTCTCGTTTAGAGACTGAACTTCAGACCAAAGGATGTCTTTGATCCCCGCGGCTCTCGCATTAAGTTATGCTGTAGTTTCCCCATGGACAGATGGAGAGAGACCAGCGGAATTGACATGCTAATGTCACAGTCTGTCTCAAACCGTTTCATTTCACAGGAAATGATGCACCTGTAATAGCTCTGTCAGCGCGGCCTGATGTTATTTTCGTTTGTCAGGAACCTCGTCTGGGTGAATCCAACCAAAGTACGTCAGCTCATATTTCACCTCACAATCAACAGAAAAAAGCAGAATATTTTTTCTATATCATTTTTTTTAAACAATACGTTTTTTTAAGCTATTTTGTGACAATTTTCACGCATTTAGATTCTCATTACCGTTTTGTGACCAGATAGTTTTTTTTTACATTTATTATTCTCATAATATATATATTTTTTGTACTGTTGAAAAAATGGAAACGTAGAAATATAAGAATTGTACCTTTTAAATATATATATATATATATATATATATATATATATATATATATATATATATATATATATATATATATATATATATACTGTAATACAATGATTTAAAATAATTTAAAGCAGCATGACCATGGAGATGTTGTATAAATGTGTTATATATCAGTATCATTTTTTTTTTTTTTTTCATTAGAGCAATAAAAATGCTGGAAAAGAGCTGTAAAAAATATTGATATTAAGGGGAAAAAATTTCATGTTGATGGAAATTATGTAGTGTATATGTGTTTTTTTTTGTTATATTTTTGCTGTTGTGTATAATAATACAGTATATCATTGTTTTTGCATTATATTAGTACAAATGGTGTGAAATGATACTTAACTGCCATGAAAAAAATGCAATGAAAAATAATAATAATAAAATAAAATAGAAAATACCATGCTGATGGATTGGTTTAAATGTTATTGTTGTCTAATACTTTAAATAATATATAATGTTTTTGCATTGCAATTATGAAGATGGGGAAAAAATGCATATAATTGCCATAATAATTATTTATTATTTTATTAATATAAGCAAGCTCTAGTTTCTGTTGGTTTTTTGGTGAAAAATGGGTCAGACATTTCATGAGATTCACCTGGGTGTTAACAGCCATCTTTTGAGCAGTAGTGTTTTCCATCGTGTTGACAGTCACGAGGGCTTGAGTTCAGATGTGTTATAGATTTAAAGCTCCTTTCATTCGGAGAAATCACATTCGATCGGATTGTAATTAATGCTACAGTAAATGCCACAGAGAAGAGAAAAAGGTGCCAAAGAGGAAGATTTTGTCTTTAAAGTCCTCAAAGCATGAAAGGAGGTTTACAGCCAATTTGACTTTAGTAATGTAACCCGTTTTGAGTGAAACGGGATAATTGGTGAGACAAAGCAATTGACAGGATGGGGAAAGGTTGTCTCTGTGTTGGCAGGTGGTTGTTAAAGAATTGGAGCATGCTATTACATTTTGATGAACGATTACAGATATTCATTTGAACTGATACTGATGAATCATTCATAAGATGAAGAAGTAGAGTAAATGCAGTGAGTTGACCTGTGCGTGCTCTCTTGACACTGAACTGAGCTCGGTTTACTATCATCACACTCTGACATAATCACCGATAAAAACCGTACTGAGAAAGCACATTAATGCATGAAGCCGTCCGTCCGCCATGACCTTTCTCGTCTTGTTCTGTCTGTTATCTTCTACATCGCTCTGATAACAGCAGGGACTCTGCTTCTGCTCCAGCAGTCGGGAGACACTTGTTACCTGTGCCCTTCAACAAGCTAAAGAAGTCATTTGGACTTTAATACGTTTATTTATTAAAAGGAACATACTGTGTAATATAAGTGCAAATTAGATAAAAAATATTAACATTAATAACATAATTATTAATTAGAATATATTTAATTATAGTATAATAATTATTAATAGTAACTAGGTACAAGGGCTCTGATAATAATAATAATAATAATAATAATAATAATATCATATATATTATCATAATATCATATATATCATATATATATATATATATATTTTTTTTTGCATTACAGCAATAAAAATGCTGGGAAAGAGCTGTAAAAAAATATTGATATTAAGGGGAAAAAAATTCCATGTTGATGGAAATTATGTATATGTGTTTTTTTTATATATATATATATATATATATATATATATATATATATTTGTTGCGTATAATAATATATCATTGTTTTTGCATTATATTAGTACAAATGCTGTGAAATGATACTTAACTGCCATGAAAATAATGCAATGAAAAAAAAAAAAATAATAATAAAATCATATAGAAAATACCATGCTGACAGATTGGTTTAAATGTTATTTTTGTATAATACTTTAATACATATGTTTGCATCTAATTTTTGCATCTAATTAAGTTAATAATTATAATTGTAATAATGGTTCATATTATAATTAATACTAATTCTACTACTAAAATAATTTTACCATTGTATACATCCAATTCCTAATAAGTATATTATAATTGGTAATAATAATAAAAAGGATGATGATGATAATTATAATTTTAAACTAGTTAACCAGTCCTTTATGTATTATTTTATTTATTTTAATTATATAAAATGATTGGTTTATAGCTTTATTATTATTATTTTGGACCATTGAAACAATCCTTGTGCAATGTGACATAAAACATTAAAACAGGATATAAAAAAGATATATAATTACTTAATTTTGTCCACCAGACTCTGAATTTTTTTAGTTTTGTCACCAGAAAAGTGTTCTCTATATAACATGAGCACATGTTATTATGTTTCAGTAAAGGATTACAATGACATCTTTTCATTGTAGAATAATGTGCGCTGATGAATCGATCACAATTACACCTAAAACCTGTATTAAGACCGCAAAAGATGTCCATTTTGATTTCAGTTTGATTTTAATGTTTCTCTCTAGCCAATAAGTAAATTTCATCATGCTTTCAAATGTCTCCAGTAAGACAACAATCATCTTGAGGTGAATGCTGCTTTCTGAAGCTTCAGTACCCTGTTGATGCTCTGTTGGGTCACACAGGAAGCCGTTATTAGCATGCAACATTTGCGGCTCAGTGTCCAGAGCCTTGCTTCAGTGTTCAGCGTTCAGCGAGCGCTCCACAGGTGAACAGAACAGACACCAGCTGGACGTCTTCCTGCTCCGCCTGCACACACACAGCACGAAAGCATCCTGCGTTTCTGCCTCGATTCACTCGCAGCAGTAAACCTTCTTCTGTGACTCAGCCAGAAAGAAACATACTCACTTAAAGCGCCATTCAGATGCAGATGACTCCTACCGCCTTCATTGTGCTTTAAACCCACTACCAGGTCCATTTGAGAAGAAATGTCATGCAAGGCTGAGCAAAACAAACCAATAAAACGACACCTGAAATGCATAAAACACACACTGAATACAAATCAAACCGCGTTTAGCTGGTGCTGAGTCACTGCCATCAAAGGTTTAAAATCTTTGGATTTATATATTTTAGCATGATGCATTCTTTTCTTTCTTTGAAATAGTTTTTTTTTTTTACACACAAAAATGTTTTTTAAATGTTTTTGTATTTACAGTACAGCATATTATACCCTTATAATGTCAGATAATTTAGCTTTTTTTTTTTTTGATCATGCATATCATCTTGTATAGCTCCCCATGTAAAATCTGTGCACTCTTTTTCATTCATGTGATTTAGTCCAAAATCTGTGCAATTTGCATTTATGTAAATAAACCCTAGGTGAAATCTGTTTTTTCTTCTTTTTTTTCAGTTTGTGCTGAATCTGATGAGACTTTTTACTCTTTTTACACAATTTTTTTTGCACCACATTTAGGGAAAATTGGCATTTAATTATAAAAATGCATAAACTAATACATCACTGAATAATAATAATAATAATACAATTATTATTATTTTTATTCTGAACCCAATTTGAATTTAAAAATATAGCTACTAAAAAAAAACTTATAAAGATTGCCAACGTTTTTGCAAATCTATTTTTTGCAATCAGTTTTAAGTTTTTTTTTTTTTTTTTTTTTTTCAAGTTTAATAAATTAATGAAATGGGACAGTTTTTACAACTTTTTCATAATAATAATAATAATGTGTTTAAACATATTAAAAATAATGTGTTTGTGTTGCCCTTTTGTTATACAACAAAAACGTTTACATTCTGTGTGAAACATGAGTAATATAAACCAATAAATATCAACATCTGAATCAAAGCCAGACTTTGCAGGCGTGTCAGAAATCCCTCTCACTTATCACTGGATTTCAGATTGTGTCTCTGACGATTTCAACACCCATTCATAATCCCAGACTTCACACAGAACGATAGAAGTGTAGAAGAGTATATACATCTGAAACCAAACCCCAGGGCTTTAACAACCATTAGCAAGTCTGAGGATTCGCTTGCATTTAGCTGCACATCTGTAATGTATCACAGGAAATCAAGTGCAGGAACAGTGGGGTGTGTTCTGGATCCGCTCGGGTTGTTTTGTATCTAAAAGGTGTTTTAGTTGTTCCCCAGAGAGCCGCGTGCGTCTGTGTTCTTGTGTTAGAGAGGCAGTGTTGTGGATTCTCCACACGAGCTGAATTAATCGACTCTGACAGCTTTGTGCTTCAGAACTAAATACAGGTTTTAGTACCTTCTGGCTACTGTCTTTCTTGAGCTCAAAGTTTTCCGTCGGAGACTCCTTCCTCCTCAGTCCACACGCACTCCCTTCATCTAGTTTGCTCCCATGTTTGATTCACATTATGTGTGGGGGCGTACAGTAACTTTGTTGTAGGTCTTCATCCAGGGTTTCCATTCCTTCAGGATCGGCGGCGTTGTAATCCAGCCGATTAAATCTTATCGCTTGTGACGTGCAGACTGTGAATTGGCCTGAAAACTCTTGGGTTTGTATTGAAGTCAGTAGTTTCCTGGAGGTGCGCTCTTTATAGTTCACTTCTCAATAACACCCCTGGGAATGATTACACATGCATCTGTTAGCCACTCATTCTTAAAGGGACAGTGTGTAGTTTTGTTATATGCACTACTGTTCAAAATTTTGGGGTCAGTGAGTTTTCTTTTCTTCGCAAGAAGAAGAAATTATTATCTTTATTTAGCAAGGATGCATTTGTGGTTGAATGGACAGATAAATAAATTAAATTTAAAATTTAAAATTTAAAATTTTAAATTTTAAATTTTAAATTTAAAATTTAACATTTAAAATTTTAAATTGTACATTTTACATTTAAAATTTAAAATTTAAAATTTAAAATTTTAAATTTAAAATTTTAAATGTATACACCTGTATAAATATAATAACACCTAATAAATAGCTGGATAGACGGATGGATTGATGAATGGATGGATGGATAGATTCAATTCTCTGGTTTAAATATGGCTTTGTTTCCTCCTTGAAAAATCTGATCTCTTTGAAAAAGTTTTCTAAAGTTATACGGTGTGATTTCATTTTTAGAGTTTGTTTATATCACTAAAGCGCAGTTTGAGCACTGGTGAGGTTGGTTTCATGTGTAATTCTGTGTTGTAAAAGCTTTCCCAGTCCTCATATATTAGCCAGTTTTGAGAGACGACTACAACCACACACAGACAGTGAACACCGCTGCATCAGCGTGGGCTCATTGTGTCTAAATGAGTGTGTTCCTGTCGTCTGCGGGTCAGAGGAGTTTCACTGCCAGGTTTCTGCGGCTTTACCACTCACTTACCACAGATCGGGGCTGGCAGGCTCGTGGGAAGATGTTTTGCTGTGGACTATCTCCATCATCAGAGTCTAATGGATTAACAGGGGTCTGAAACCTCACGGTGGTTTACCGCATGTTCAGTCTCACAGGGAAAAAACTGTATTTACTAATTCTCTCAATAGAGAATTCAATGCCTTTGACGTTTTCTTTTTAGAACTCCATGTTTTTATTTATAAAGATGTATTAACAGTAGAATGAATGAATAATTACAAATTTGTATTACTATTATTATTGTTATTTTAATAAATATTTTTGTAATATATCTAAAAACAATTTAGCTAAATAAATGAATACATTTTCATTTGCTTATTTACACATTTATATTACATGATATGACATTATACTCTATTATTTTATTAAATCTTATATATATATAATTTATCTAATCATTTAAAATAAAATTCCAATATTTATTTAATGTTATAATATTATATATTTAAAAATATTTATTACTTTTAATATAAGTATTAAGAAATTTAAAATTAAGAAATTGATAAATATTGAATATTATATTTTATAATATTTAAGAAATTTAACATCACTTTATTATTATTATTTAAAATAATGTATCTAAATTAAACTAATACATTTTGTTCATTTAATATTAAAATATATTATAATATTGTATATTTAGCAAATCTTTATCTTATAATTATGATTTTATTTAAAATACATACTGTATATATTATATTATTATATTATATTATAGTCTACAGTGTGTTATATTGCCTTGAAGGCGTTTATTTTGTGTTAATGATTTTCTTAATTATATTGCTATTCATATGGTAACAAAACAATATATTATCTTGCTTGTGTCAGTGTTTTTTTAAATAAATGAATTAGTTAATTACTTAGTTGGTTTCTCAAATTCCTATTTCACATATCATTTCATAATGTGTTTGAGTCTTAGAATGACGCTAGTATCAATTTCTCTGACTTTCATTGCTTTTTATCATGTATATGCAGCATTATGTGTGTATACTGTATTTTGAGTGTGTTAGTAAACAATAATCAAATGTTCAAACAAATATATTTTGGAGGTTTTGTACACAGAATACAAACTTCACTGGAATAACATTTCCATTGTGAGACTGGATGGCTTTGGGAGTTTTATGCAGTGTAGTTTTTCACTGTTAAAACACCGTTTAATGTTGTTCTCTCGCTCTGTTTCGCTCGGTTTCTTGCTAATGGTCTTGGGGGTAAAGGGGGTTTATTGTGTTATCATCACTTCAACAAACTCTCAAACAAAAGTGAAAGCGCTGTGACGGATCATTATCTAAAATAGAGTTCACACGAAACGTATCAATTAACAAATCAGCGCTATTAATTATTAAAAGCATGCATTGAAATGAATACTGTCTCTTGGTTTCTGCCATCAGGTGTTTGCATGCTTATCGCTTCTGTTCGAAATGTAGGAATGAACCCGGTTAATTACTAAATTAGCAGGACATGCTCTCCATCCCCTCAGGCTGCGCTGCTAAATGTCACACAAATGCCATTGTGATCCATGTAGAAATGTCTGTCTTATTTAGGGTTTTTATTTTCTCCCTTCCCAGCTTTGTCCCCTATTTTGTAGTATAGATAGTGCTTGCTAAAGTCATGAACTTGATAAAAATGATAAAAAACAGTTGCAGTTGAGCGAAAAGGGGCGAAAAGTGCTAAAGTTAGTGTCAGCACATGCGTTTGAACTTGCATTTGTGAGCAATCTTCATGCTTACTCTTTTTCCTTAATCATATGTTGTTTTTTATGAATAACCTCGACACCTCATAAAAATTTGTGGTGACATTAGGTTGGAATAGCATACATTTTGCTGTTTGCAGTTTGCATTATTTGAATGCTTGAGATACCTGGAAGACCTACCACATTTCTTAAAAGAATAGCTCACCTAAAAATGAACATTTGCTGAAAATGTACTCGATCTCAGGCCATCCAAGATGTAGACGAGTGTGTTTCTTCATCAGATATTGCTTTTCATCTCTTGCTCAGGAATGGATGCTCTGCAGTGAATGGGTGCCGTCAGAATGAGAGTCCAAACAGCTGATAAAAACATCACAATAATCCACTCCAGTCCATCAGTTAACATCTTGTGAAGTGAGAAACTGTGTGTCTGTAAGAAACAAATCCACTATTAAGACGATTTTAACTTTAACCTGTTATTTCTGGCTAAAATACCATGAAAATCCATAATATTGCTTTCTCCAGTGGAAGTCTTCTTGTCTGAATCAGGAGAGAAATCTGCACAGATCAAGTATCCATTAAAGCCAAAACCAATATATTGTTGTATTTTGATATGAGAGGACAACAGGGGATGGACTTATTCACTGAAGGATGGATTTTTATGGATTATTTTTTGCCAGAAGCAATAAAAGTTTAAATGATGGATGTGTTTCTTACAAACATGCAGTTTTTCACTTCACAAGACAGTAACCGATGGACTGGAGTGGTCTGGATTACTTGTGATGTTTTTATCGGCTGTTTAGACTCTCATTCTGACGGCACCCATTCACTCCATAATTTTTTTTTATTCTTCTATGTCCCTTTAAAAAACAGCTTTAAGTAATTTTAATGAGAAATGTTTATGGTCCTTCAGTTGTGACTAAAAAGTAGAATAGAGTTTACTTTGATAAAATACTGAATCTTAAAACTATCTAGATGCCCATTAGCATTGCAAAAAGAGTCGAAGTAGCCGATCTCCTGAGCGAGGAAGGACATTTAATATGGATGGTGACATTTGGAGGTCTTGAACTCCAGAATGCAGCGAAGCCCAGACAGGCATTTTAGTCTCTGAACATTTTGCTGAGTTACAGTTTGTACTGTTCTGAGAGAAAGGATCTCACATATCGGATTAAGTGGATGAAATTCTGCACAAAGACTGGAGTCTATGGCTTAGATGAGCTAAGATGTGTGTTTTCTTTTTAATGAGAGTCTGAGGTCACAAGAAATGTTCGGAATGAGATAGTACCGCACTTGCACACTGCCACCTTGAGAGTTTTTTAAGTAATATAACAGGTTATTTTGCGCATTAAAACTACATTAGATATATTTGCATGTTAAATCAAAATAAAAAATAAATAAAATAAAAATACTATTGTCTCTGTGATCAAATGAGTAGAAAAGCAACACATTTTTATATATATATATATATATATATATATATATATATATATATATATATATATTTTATAAAAGAAAAAAATCTAATTAAAGCCACGTAGAAATATTAACATTTAACATTTCTACATACATATTAGAATTCTTACTAAAATATTTATACATTATTAAAATGAACCACGATTAAAATTATAAATGAGTATATATATATATATATATATATATATATATATATATATATATAAACTTGTCAGTGTGATCAAATTAGTTGAAAAGCAGTGTTGTTGTTAACTAAAATTATTAAATGTATGAAGTACATATAAAAATATCTAAAATATAAAAAACAAAAACTAATAAAAATGACAAAAGTGCATAACTAAAATAAAATAAAACCATTTTAAAAAATACTGTAATGTGTGTGTGTGTGTGTGTGTGTGTATATATTACAAAAATGTAAATCTACATATAAAAATATTAAATATTAAAATATGAATAAAAACTATAATAGTATAAATAATACAAGAATAGCACTGATTGTCAAAAGACATGCTGACTTAACATTGTTTTACATTGCAGCATAGAGGAAGCATTATCCCAATGAAAATTAACCGCAAGCTCGTTGAATGCATTATTGTCTATAACATTTATTATTCATTTAAGCTTCAAAGCAGCTGCTAAAGGTCACCCTGTGTTTCCCTGAGCAGCGTGTTGGCACTTGTGGAGGTTTCAGAGAGACTCACGCTGAGTGCTTGAGTGTTTGACATGACATGTTAAGCCGTTACAGCAGCGTATTAGATGCCATATGTCACGCACGCCCCCCACCCCCAATTTTAGTTTTAATTGTGCATTCCATTTTCATCTCATATTAATGGAGGAATATCATGTTGTCACACAGCGAGGCTATTGAAGTGAAAAGATTATTACAATGGTGCATAAACACTTCCTATACATTTTAATCTGTCATCTCACTGCTGAAAAAAGTCTGTTATGTCAACTACACTTATATTCATGATTCATGTCAGTTGCATGGCTTAACTCAGCATTCAAGTCATGTAAAGTCAAGAAGACTCACGCTTGCACAGTAAATAGTGACTATAACCTCTGCTCTGACAACATTGTTGAGATCTCTTCTGAATCTCTAGAGGGCCTTTTTCATAATTTTGATTATTCCACTCTTCTATCCTATTCAAATTGAAATTGGGTTACAGTTAGAGTACAATGGATGTGAATTGGACCAATCCTTGAATGTTAAAAGACTCAAAGAGTTTCAATAGTATAACCACAAGACGTGACTTTAAATTTTGATATGGTGGAAATAAAAACAAAAACTCAATTTATATTCAACTCTAAAAATCCTAAAAACTATATATATTTGAGAGCTGTACTCTTAAATAATGCAAATGTTTTAAAAGAAAAACAATGTAGGTAATGTTTCAAAAGGTGGCACTTTGGGTGTGTTATGTTTTCATCCAAAAGTGTACAACTTTTTATGCATTTAAGTCCAATGATTTATGACAATACAACAGCCGTTGTTCTCCTATCTGTTGGTATGTGTGCAGGCAAGGTTGTGTTTCTTCTCCATCGACTGAGCAAGAATTCATAATACAGTGTTTTTAGTCATTTTTGTGGATCCACGTTAACGGTATTTTCACAACATTGTTGTCTGTATTCAAAACTTTTCAGAAACATTTTTAGATTTTAGTACATTGTTGATAAGTAATGTATCCTTCATGTTTTTATGCGACACCCCTTTTCAAAAATAAAAAAAACGTTATGCATTTTGGTCATTCATTTACATGGCAAAGGCCATTTGGAGGCCTGAAAATGCAAGCTTTTGAAAACAGGTTTCAAAGTGTTTTAAAACAATAAAACAATTAAAATTAAATAAAATAAATGTTCAGCGTTTTAGTAATTTTTGTGGATCCATTAGAATGCAATTGTTTTGACAACATCAACGTTTGTTTGCAAAACTTTTCATAAATGTTTTTTTTTTTTTAGTTTTTAGTAAATTATTGAAAAGGAAATGTATCCTTAGGGGGAGTTTATATATTAATTTGCCCGTTCGTTTAAAAGCCAAAGGGATTTTGAGGGCCTGAAAATGCTAACTTTTGAAAATGGGTTTCAAAGTGCAAGTTTTTGAAAATGATACCATTATTTTTATCTGTATAAACTACATAAATTTGTGAAAAAGGTGAAGTCGTGCAAATGTGCATTACATGTTCACTCTAAAGGCGCATAGTGTTTCTTTACAAAGTAACATCGCCAACTACTGGCCTGGCATTCATAATACAGTCTTTTAGTCATTTTTGCTGATCTGTGTAAACAGGGGATAGTTAAGTTTAAGGAAAAAAAACAAAAAAAAACAGTTTATGGTACATTGTTGTACACATTGTGTAAATGCCCTGTAGTCTTCACTCGTTCCTGTCGCTCATGCATTATCAAAGCTCAGGTCTACTTGTTTAATGCGTGCAAAATGAAGTCTTTGTTCTGGCAGGGATGGCTTTTTGATTGCCTAATTTTATTCAGCTCAGTGCCCAGTGGAGCGCTTTCACAGGCCACTGACGCACCTCCTTCCATCAGCTCCTTGTCAGCGTCTGATGGAGTCACCTGGTGGTTATAATATGTCGAGTTCCCATTGTCAGCGTTTCCGAACCATTCATGCTCACATGTGAAGCGGCATGCCTGTGGCTACGCTTTCATATCACAGCCTCGTGTGTTCGACTTTCAAATATGAATGTGTCCGCAGCAGCGCGCTGCAACAAAAAGATCAGGTTACAATCAGAGATGATATGAGAGCAATTAGACGGCATCTCGGCGTGCTGCCAATTGTGATTTTAATAAAAAATGCATGAGTGCGTCAGGCTGATGCGCCAAAATGTCTATATGCAAGAGGAGCCGGAAATGAAGTCAACTTGATACTATCGCAGTATTTATGAGAAACTTGCATAATGGTGCAGGCTTGATCTTCCCCCCTTGGTTTGCTTAAATTATTGCGTGTTTGGTGGTGTTAAAAACCCTGCCGCACTCGAGTATTGACCCACTTCACCACAGGTGGGATTCACAGCAGGAACCGGTCCACACTTGACAGCAGAAAGCCGATGTTGCAGACATACAGGATCCCTGATATCCCTCCTCTACTTAAGTACTAGAGAAACTGAAATGCTGTTTTCTTTTTGGGGTGTTTTCTAGTTGGAGTGCTTTTATTATTGTGACCGAAACCCCTCCTCCTCCTGTTCTTATTCTCGGCATTGAGGATTGATGAGAAGAAACTTTCAAAACCTTAATAATGTACTTCTGATCTGAGTCCTGTTCCTGTTTGTGGCTTCCCATCATCTTGGCAATAAGTTGGCTGTCTGCAAACTTTAGTAGAAAACTAGATTTTGGAAGAAAAATGTTAGCCATTATCGGTGGCTGCTAGGAAGTTTCATACTAGAAAAATCAGAAAGTTTTCTTTAAATTGGACAAATAACATTTTCCTACTTTCCATTTCTGCCTCAGAGTAAGACGTTAAAGTTAGTTGTGAGATAAAGTTTAAAATAAGGTCAGAAATCTCTCTTTTTTTTGTTTGTTTGTTTCAGTTATTTTATTTATCAAAATAGCCCAAGTATATATTATATTTTGGTGTAGTGTTAAGAAAATTTGAAACATTTTATGTCTAAAAATTATTTTTATTTTTATTTTTTTCAAATGTTTTCCATTTGCAAGAAAAGTGTTTTTTTTTTTTTTTTTTTGTTCTTTGGTGGAAAAGTTAATGTAAGTGCTTTTATGATTTATGACTTCACATTTCTGCTTATCATCACTTTGGAAATGGAACCCATTCATATACATTGTAAGTACTTCAAAATGTGTTACTTGCACATTTCTTAGAAATTGCTAGTAAATTTCACAAATAATGAACTTTCTATACATCCTGTAAATATCCCATCATGCTCGTTCTTCATAAATGTCACTTGCATTTGAATTAATTGCAGTACTTTGATGTTAAATCCATTCCACCCCTAATGTAGCATGTTAAGTGTAATTTTCCATATTCTACTGAAAGTGGCACCAGTGCGGACACTTAATGCAAATCAAATGCCCCCTGATAACTTAAAAATTCAATCAGGCTTGCGCTCTGTGCGTCGCACCGCCGCTGAACTCCAGTATGTTACTTCATCTTTTCAATTACAGCCGTTGGTATGAATCTCTTAAGGCTTTTTTTTTCACTACAGGAGATAAGAGAGGTTAAATTCAGTCTCATGTTTTTACTGTGAATGAGAGACTACAATGAAGAATGTCTTAGTGTCATTGAATATAATAAAATCATAACATCGTAATGATTGCTCTTAGCTGCATGGCACGTTTGTGGTGCGTATGACAAGTTATATTCGCCTGTGGTCATTATATGAGCCACATTACAAAAGTGGTGCAAAATGCTTTCCTCCATACGTTTAGCAAGACATATATGGACAACTGACATATTTACAAAAATCAAGTTCATTACTATAAGAGACAGTGTAAAGAATGAATCTATTAACTTTGCATAAAT
Source organism: Carassius gibelio (assembly GCF_023724105.1). Classification (NCBI taxonomy): domain Eukaryota; kingdom Metazoa; phylum Chordata; class Actinopteri; order Cypriniformes; family Cyprinidae; genus Carassius; species Carassius gibelio. The sequence goes on along the minus strand of NC_068374.1, from coordinate 33,783,524 downwards.
TTAAATATAGTGGTTTATAAGTTCTTCTCCCACCCTCTAAACGTCACTTAGATAATAAACATCTAAATATTTTTCCATTTTTTTCAAAACACCTAATTTTAAGCCTAGTCAAATTCTTATGCAATTTAGCTGATGTGGTATGTTCAGTTTCTTGCACAAACCGATTGTTTTGCTTCATAAGATCTTCTTCAGCATACAGTACCAAGACATTTTGGACAATGCTGTGCTTCCAACTTTGTGGGAACAGTTTGGGGAAGGCCCATATTTATTACAGCATGACTGTGCACAAGCAAGGTCCATAAGGACAAGGTTAAATGAGTTTGGTATATAAGAGCATGACCAGCTCCGAACCGAGCCCTGACATCAACTCCATCGAACACTTTAGGGATGAATTGGAACAGACGTTGCGCCAGACCTTCTCGTCCAACATCAGTGCTGATCTCATAAAGGGTTAACTTGATAAATGGGCAAAAAGCTTCCCAGAAGAGTGGAAGATGGTATAACTGCAATGGGAAGCCAGTTCCATATTAAAGCCTAAGCAGGATAAGAGATCTGACCTTTCCAGGTTTGACCACCTTGATAGAAAGAAAAATTTCAACAGAGAGACTGGTTCTACCAGAAAAGGCCTTTTCAAGAAGGTCTGGATTAATATTCAAGAGCGGATTTAAGGACTTTATCAATATTATTTGAATTAGCAGTGGTGTATACGTGTGCCGCCATCACTTATTTCTGAAGTTGAGTCAAGGCTGAAAGTAAATGATACTCTTCAAACCAGAGACCCCGAGCTCTCTGCCTTTAGCGCTAATCAACCCTTCAACACCAGAGCATCGAGCTGCATAGCAATTCAGCTAGTGCATTAGCGCTCGCGCTCTCCCTTTCATTTTCATTCAACAATGTGATGGAGGCCTGCCAGGTGCATTGATATTCAGAGAGAGCCATCACACTCCGCAGCGGCTCTGACTCAGTCACCAAATCCCCCCGCATGTTTGTCAGATTTGCCCTTATTGCGGTAACCAGGAAGAAATTAGCATGGAGGCTAATGCAGAGGCAGCGCTCTGGAAAGTAATTGAAGTGCAGGGGTGATCAAAGAGGAATAGGACAGAAGGTTTTAAATGGAAGAGCTGTGGGAGAGTTTGCTGACATCACGGCTGGGGATTATGATGCGTGTACCACTAGTAATAGTTATAAATGATGGCGTCTAGGGGTTTACATGAAAAGGACGACAAGGGGGTCTGAATTTCCCATGATGGTGGCTTTAAAGGGAAAGCTTCTAAAAATAAAAAAAGATATGTTTCCCATGAGGCCACTAATGATACACATGTGTTTGACAGAGATAAATGGAGGGCTGGTTAGAATGTGTTTAAAGCAAGAAAGTGGGCGAACACACTTATTACTGCATGGATATGTTGAGCTTTATATCTTATTAAATCTTATATTATATGAAGCGTGTACATATGACTTTGTACTGCTTCTTTATAGAGTAAGTCACATTTTTCTATACTGCTGCTCTAAATGAGCACCATAATTCTATTCGATAATTTTCATTATAAATGCACCTACACTCAAAAAAATGCTGGGATATTTCAACCCAACTTTGGGTCAAATTTGTACTAAAAATGTAAAATAAAAATGTAACCCAACTTTGGGTCAAATATGGACTAACCCAACAGTTGGGTTAAATTTTTACATTCGAGTCCAACTTTGACCCAAAGTTGGGTTGAAACAACCCAGTATTTTTTAGCGTGATATGCATAAATTAATAATTATATAAGCATTTTCTTACTTTTTCATGACCCCTTTGTGTACCATGTAATATATTGGATACAATTTTAAATCTATAATTTAACCTATAATTCAATTCTATAATTTTGATAGATGGAAGTGATTTTACTTTCTATATCATTTCCCTATAATTTGCAATCTGGTAATTTATTACAAATTTAAATACAATTGTTTATTAAATAGCATAATTTTTAAATGGTTAATTTTAATATTCTAATTGGTGTTTAATTTGGATTTTTTTTACTTAAATTTTACAATTTTGTACAATTCTTTATGCATTGTTTTAGAGTTCTATCAGTTGAGGTTTGCCTTGTGCTTCCCCCAAACTGTCTGAATACATCTTAGCTGTGTTGTTTTGTTGGTTTGTCTCACTAGACAACTTTCAGTTCTACTGATCCAGTTCAATTCAGTATGCAGTCAGTATTTCTCTCACTGAGCAAAGACTTCAGCTCTTTGTTTGAATCCCCTTCATTTTCTAGTGCAGATAATCAGAGCCATAATAACATCGAATTTTCTGAATTACAAAATTCAGTAGAACCCTCCTGAGTATAATGAGGCGTTCAGGTCAAAGGTTATCTGTTCCTGTACAATAGCGGTACTGCATCCATCTTGAGCTTAAAGCATACATATATACATACTGTACATGAAGCGCTAATGTAAGATGATGGAGCCAGCAGTCTTGAGCAATCTCAACAGGCAGTTAAACCCCGTCAGCTAATCTGTCCCCTGCACTATCCGCAGCTCTGTCAGTCCAGCCGTCCAGACTGACAGGCCGTCCAGATGACGGATGAAACCGTCCTTCGCTGTGATGCTGGAAGCCAGTGCGCAGCCACCTGCCAAAGCAGCGCGGCATTGAAGCCCCTGTCGAGGAGAGAGGGCACTGTGCCCTGCAATTACACCCCGCTGCTGCCATTATCACTGGTGCACAATGTAAGCGATCCAGCTCATTGCGGCTGAAATGGCCAGTTGCTGGGTGACATTCAGGGTTTGAGTTGTTTGGGTCCTTTTTGCTTTATTGTGGTCATTTTTTGGACTCTTTTGGCAGTCATATTAGTTAAGGCTCTCGGCGAACGTCCCATCCTTTGTGTCGTCATCTTCTGTCACTGAATGTGAGAGAATTTGTGTATAATGTTGCAGTGATGAGCAATTAATCCGATCTATTGTTTTAGCACAATGACAAGTGCTTACAGCTAAATGTGCAATGTTTTTTTTTCGGTCCAGCTGATATTTGTCAGAGATCCAGGATGTCCACTTGAATGTGATGTTATGTCCGCAGATGATGCCTTTGTTTGGACTGAGAGGGATTACATGATGACATGCTTCTCCACATCTTTTTGGCCTAAAATGAACACAAAACATGTTTTTGGTTGGAACCGCTGTGCAAATTAGTCTGGTCTTTCAGGGGGTTTAAACCGCTTTAAAGTTTCATTTTGGAGAATTTTGGGATGTTGCTGGTTGAGAATAATTTTTTTTTTAATGAAAATTAAATTATTTAATTTTATTTTTACTTTGAGAACCTTCCAATTTTTCTCCAGTGCTTGAGTATTGTTTTCAATCTTTCTTCAGTGTTTTCTTAATCTTAAATTAAAAAAAAATAATAATACAATAATATATAATCTTACATATAAATATAATTATATAAATAGTTTGTTAGTATAATTATATAATTTTATTATTTTATGTTTATATTTGTAAATTATATATATATATATATATATATATATATATATATATATATATATATATATATATATATATATATATATATATAATTTTTTTTTTTTTTTAAGGATTTATTTGTGATTATTTCATTGTGCTTTTGGTTGAGGTTTGTCATTCTTGTAAAATAGGAGATTTTGGGTCGTACAGCAGTGTCTTTAGGCTGAGGATCAATCTATGATCCAATCTGCAGTCAATCTATTAAACGCCGCCAGCCATCTGTGATGCCCATCGAGTTTGACAACTACTTTCTCACCCTTCAATCTACCATCATCCTTAATTTGTACACTGAATGAATGAATGAATTCATACGGCATCATCCTGAAAACCTGTAATGCATTTTATCTGAACTACTGCATGCAGCTCTAGTCTGTCTATGATAGACTTAAGAAGAGGATTCGAATGAAAAAATGAAGAGAGGTTCTTTATTGCATTAAGTCAATTTGGGTCTTTCTAGTCTGCGGTCACTTACACAGTGACATTATCAGAGGTGAAGCACCAGTCGATACTTCCCCGAGTCTCGTTATTGTGAACAAATAAAGGATCAGTTAAATCATACCCTTTAGGAAATCGTTGCATACAAAAATCATGTTTTTAACTGTTGTAGATTCATTGGTTTCTAATACTCTAAAAGTGAAAAAAATATTTAAATGTCTATAACAAAACAGTGACACAGAATCATTATATTAGGCTATTAAGACTTGACTTCAGATAATATATATTGTGAATATTTTATCTTACTAAGTAAGATTACTTTTAAGTGGTATTACATAAAAAAGGAAATGTGAAGTTTTGTGTGTATATATATATATATATATATAATATATATATATATATATATATATATATATATATATTAAATTTTGCACATTTTGCAAAATCATCTTGCATTGCAAGGTAGTGTTTGCATAGAAAATCTTTTTTTTTTATCATGTGGCAGCACTTAATAATCTCAATATGTTTTTCAATGGATTTAATTGCATTGCACTGCATTGTGTGTGTTTTTGAGGCCACAGGAAATCTTAAATTTTGTGTCAATACATGTAATGACACTTTGTTTAATCTCATCTTAATCTTGAATTGAATTTTACTGAATTGAATTTTTATTGAATTAGTTTTTTTATGCATTGAAAATCTTCAGGTATCAGGGCTTGAGGATTGTTCTTGAAGGGTTAATGTATATAAGAATAACAATAAAAAAATAGCATTTAAAATATGCATTTTAAGGCTTGAGATTTGGTAGCAACGAAGTTTTGGTCTGTTGTTTTTCTTGTATTGCATGTATAAATGGAAACACACATTCATAATATAGCACGTCTCATCTACTCATACAACACAAACTCTATTGGGTATCAGTGTGTGTCTTCAGATCAGTGTAAACACACAAGACACATTAATCAATGCAGCTGTAATTACGTGAGGCTGCTCGTTGTGTTTGTGAGTGTGTATGAGGCCACACTTGCATTTGCACCCTTTGTTAAGTCCATGTCTGCCTTTCGCCATCTGGATGTCGGACAATAAAGGTCTGAGCAAGGGTTAATTAGCAGTTCTGGAGAACCATCTATCAGCCACTCAGCCAGGCAGCTCCATTATCCTGAGACTCACACACACACACACACACACACACACACACACACACACACAGACACAGACACACACACACACACACACAAACACAGACACACACAGAGATATTATAACCGTGACATCCAATCCTGCAATCCTTCATTTGATTGACCTCTATATACGAAAACGCAAAGAATATGCAAATTATTTCAAAAGTGCAGAGCATTTTGAGAGAGTTGTTTGTGAATGGATTGATTAATTTAATATATTTATATGCGCTAGTTTTTTTTTTTTTTTTAAGGAATGTTGTGGGTTCAATACAAGTTATGCATTATATAGCACTGATGTCAATTATCATTAAAAAAATATTGCTTTTACAGTAAGGCACTTATAATGGAAGTAGACAAGGTGACATCTAGCCGCAAGATTATAAAAAATATATTTCAATATGCTGTCAACAGCTTTTATCTTTTATTCATTAAGGCGGGCTCAGGTTGGCAGTTCTCTGAGGATTAATAGCTCTTAAATGCTCAAGGATCTCATGATCACATCCTGTTTTTAATCCCACAGATCTGTCACAAACATCCCATTTTCTCATTCTTATCTTCCAGCCTGTCGTCCATGGCCTCAGGTCTGTTATTTGCACATCTCCAAAGGCCCGTTCTCTTAATACAAATGCATTTGTGCGACAGCATGCAGCAGCATTTCCATGCATCATTCAGAGATCCTTGTTGTGTCGGGGCTCTTTTAAAGTGCTTGTACAGAACATCATGCTGAGCTCTTTATAGTAATGTTTTTATCCGCCGGTATCATAAACTCCAACTGCTCAATATCTGCTCAATATTTAAGCCCAGCGAGCTTTAAAACAGGTGTGTTCACGAAATGCATTGGAGACTATTACAGTTTACAGGTAAACTTTTTTCTTTTATATGTTAAGTGTTTGTTAAATTATACAGCGATAGCTTGAGGAAATGTTGAAAAAAGGAGAAAACAGGTTTGGGTTTACTGACTCTAAAAAGCAAACACTTCCTATTTAATAATTTGTAGTCTAGTGGCAGGTAAAACAGACTTGTAAAAAATATTGTATTTTATATTTTAGTTTTGATTTATTTAGTAGCTGAGGAACATTTGGATTAATTTTATTTTGCAATTTAACTTGACCTTTGGTTTGTAGTCCTATATGATAAATTGCTGGTTTAATGTTATGAGTCTTATTGGAAATTTTAACATTTAATTTAAAGCTATAGCTGAGGCAAATTTGGTTGATTTTTTATTTTTATGTAACATCACCAATGTTGGTATTTGAATTAAAATTAATTCTTCGAATAAAGTGCACAGGATCTATTCTTATTTGTGCAATAAACCAAGAATTTTAAAGAATTTGTGTATTTTAAAGTGTAATGCAATAAAAGAGGAGTTGCACTGCAATTTGGTTAACCTTTTCAGATGAGTGAACCTTGCAAAAGTTTGCTTGGCATCTTTTTAGCAACACCTTTTTTTTCGTGTTGACGTTGAGAGTATTTTTTTGCATTCTTTCAAAGTTGTCACGTTTATTAAAATCTATCAAGTCTTACCGCGTCTGATTTCAATTTACACTCCTCAATGTTGGAGATTTGATGTATTTCTCAATGTCACAGTTTTGTTCAGCATCATCACTCATGAATCTACTCCACGCAGCTATCTGCACTCGTACAGTGATGTTCCTCAAGCACTTTGTGGCTAAATATTTTCTTATTTACAGCTCCAAGCGGTGAAAGCACAGTCTAGATGTTTGTGTACCGTCACGCCATCGGTGATGTTTGGATTTAACACCGTTTGTGTAGCTTGACGTGAGCTGCATCTCAAACTGTTTTGTAACTGAATCCTTCAGAATAATTCAGCTGTGAGCTTCTTTGACCTCCTCCTGTCCTCTTTCTCTAGACAATTAATCTGTCAGTCAAACTTCCCACAGACTCCACGATATGTGGGGATACATATATATTCCTGCGTCATGTGGAGTCGGTGGGACATGAACTGCAACTATTTGTCTTTAAAACCTTTCAAGATCAAGTGAAATAAGTGTTTTATGATCTGCATAGTTGGGTTTCACTGAGCTTGTTTCAATGCATTCTAGGATTGGCTTTTGTATAAAGGAGAAATGCGATGCTGCATGGAATTTGGCCAAAATTGGGTATAATAGAAGGCAGCATAACATTGCCTTCGAGACGAGCAGGTCACTGGATCTGGAAATGCATGCCTCTTTCTTCGCTGTGAAGCAAGAGAACCCCGTCTCTGAACTTTAAACTCTGATCTTTCGTCTGTTCTCTGCAGATTCCTCAGATCAGCTATGCATCCACCGCTCCGGAGCTGAGCGATAACACCCGCTACGACTTTTTTTCCCGCGTCGTTCCCCCGGATTCCTACCAAGCCCAGGCCATGCTGGATATTGTTACGGCGATGGGCTGGAACTACGTCTCCACACTGGCTTCAGAAGGAAACTACGGGGAAAGCGGCGTGGAAGCATTCGTGCAGATCTCCAGAGAGATGGGTAAGATGGCTTTTCCAAGACTGGTTTGATGCATTGATGAATTTGAACCGAATTCCCGCTTCGAGCAACAAACTTGTTCCCCTTAATGTTTTTAGTCCCAAACACCAATCAGCAGTGTGAGATTAATTGTGTGGTGCATGCACCGGTTCGAAAGAAGACAAGTCACTGAGTGTTTTATTATGAACAGGTCTTGTAGAACAGAATAGTTCACCAAAAATGTTTTATTTACTTCCCTTCAGGCCATTCAAGATCTTAATGTGTTTTCTTCTTTATCAGATTTGGAGAAATAGGCTAGTATTCCATCATTTGCTCAGCAATGGATCCTCTGCAGTGAATGGGTGCCGTCAGAATGAGAGTCCAAACAGCTGATAATGTCACAATAATCCACAAGTAATCCACACCACTGGTGAAGTGAAAAGTTGTGTTTTTGTAAGAAACAAATCCATCATTAAGATGGTTCAAACTGTTGCTTCTGGTTAAAACACTAGTCCGTAATAAGGCAACCTACAGTAAAAAATAAAAAATCTCAACTGTATGCACAAGGATGAAGAGTAATTATGCATTACAGACTCATGGTTTAAAGTTAAAACTCTTTTAGTGATGAATTCATTGTAAAAAAAACATGAAGCTTTCGGTTCACAAGATGTTAAAAGATGTGGTGTGGATTATTGTGATGTGTTTATCAGCTGTTTGGACTCTCATTCTGACGGCACCCATTCACTACAGAGGATCCATTGCTGAGTAAATGATGTAAAGCTACATTTCTCCAAATCTGATAAAGATCACATCTTAGATGATTTGAGGGTAAGTAAAAATTGGATGAACTATTCCTCTAAAGCAGTTTTTGCATCAGTCTGGAGGAGTTGGCGATAATTACTAGAAGTCTGGTAGTGTGTAAATGATCCTCAGTTATTTTGTATATGATGCACAGTTTTTCCTCTGTAACCAAAGTGGACAAGTGTGTAAAGCCTAGTGTTTTAAAATCTGTATTTGTTTATCTTTTATTCATTAAGGCAGGCTCGGGTTGGCAGTTCTCTGAGGATTAATAGCTCTTAAATGCTCAAAGATCTCGTGATCACATCCTGTTTTTAATCCCACAGATCTGTCACAAACATCCCATTTTCTCATTCTTATCTTCCAGCCTGTCGTCCATGGCCTCAGGTCTGTTCTCCAAAGGCCCGTTCTCTTAATACAAATGCATTTGTGCGACAGCATGCAGCAGCATTTTCATGCATCCACTCACATAAGCAGGGAAGCATATTGTTATTCTTATCTTGCACATTTTTATCTGCTCGGCGTGTACATAAATTGAATCCATTTAATTAATTCTCACTTGTTAAACTAGGGATAAATGGGGATTATGTTGGTAACGTACTGTAGTGTTTCTGAACATACCGGACTGTCTGCTCTTTCACGTATTGACCGAAATGTCATGGATGGTCTTGATTTTGTAGGGTTTTGGGAGTCGAAGTGCTCTCGGTTGAGTGTCCAGCTGTCTTCTGTCTGTTCACTGGATGTTGACATTGCTCATAGAGGGCAAAGGCGATGTAGACCGACCGCTGGGAGCCAAGTGTTTGTTGTCCACGCAGCAATGAGAGACTTAGTCTTAGAAAAAGTACACGAGATGAAGGGAAATCTTGATTTTAGCATGTGGTATTTCAGCATAAATCTGCATCTTATTCACTCACTAACCGCCTGAACAGGTGTTACATGCAGTCCCTTCAGGATCTCAGGAAAACGCCACTCCATTTGTGACAACTTGCATTTTCTGTCTTTTCTGTCTAGTCCGCTAACCACATCTTCTACAGGAATAATGGTGCTAACCGCTAGCAAATATGACCTGAGGCTGAAGTAAAGTATGGAATATGGGTGAGAGGAGGACGTGGATGGACAGAAATTATAATGGTAGGCTTTAACACAGTCCCTCCTCCTCTAAAGCCCCTCTATGCAACAACCCCCCTCCCCCTTCACCCTATGTGACAGAATTATAGCTATTACTAGAGACCCTGCTGCTCCGCAAATGCAAATATCACACAGCTGTACTAATCGCACTGTTTAATTGTGCATTACAAATTCATGAGTGATTGAACACATTTGTGTAATAACATCCACTTTAGCATCCTCCGGACTCCAGTGTTTACCATCACACGTAGCTACTGTAGCTGCTTAAGAGACTCGCTGCTGCTCATTTAAAGTAGTTAACCACAGTCTAACCAGAAGCTGTGCTTTTGAATATGCACGGGTTTGTAGTACTGATTACTTTATTTTTTGTGGGAAAACCATAGTAAAATCAAAATTAACCATAGTCTTACAGCAGTATGATTTTACAACAGTAACCATCAATTAATAGTTTTTGATGTAAAACAATAGTAAATACAAAAGTACCCATGATTTTACTACAGAGTATAGATTTTTTGCTGTAAAACTGGTTCACGTCTTCCAGCTGTAAAGTGAGAGGTGGATTACACCGAGAGGAAAGAATTGAACAGGCATGCAATTAGCTGCTAAACGAATGTCATACAACAAGCGAATGAAAAGTCAATAGCTTTGCATCATTCATGCCCTCATTGTAGTTTCCGCTAATGGCCAAGATGATTGAGATCTTCCTCTTTGCTTGTCACTACTTCAGGAAATCACTGTGTATCAGCAGCAGTTGCCCTTTTGGGGTTATAAACATTAACCCCAGTTTATCCTGTGAAACTTTGAGTTTAATTAAAGGCCATTTTTACCTCTTGTGCATGGCTCTATTCACTTTCTGAAAGTGAATAGATGTCATGACCTAGCGGTTATAATGCATGCTTTCATGCATTGAGCTGTAGTGCTGATAAAAGCTGTTCAGACTCTTCAAGTTAAATGGTTTAATTGGGGTTTTGAACCTTCTTGGCTTATCTGGCACACCAGCTAAATTAGCTGAAATAAACAGTTTTATAATTTCTACAAAAAAGTCCATCGTATATATTGTAAGTAGAAGCGATGTATATAGCAAAGATTGCACAGAAGTCACTTTCAAACCCTTCTGGTGCATGCAAAGACCATGATGAATCGCCAAACTAGATGGATTTTGGTGGTTGTAGATGGTGGTTGTAAAATAGTTTCCAAACCGCACTCCTGTGTGATGCTTTGCATAAAATTGAACGATATACAGCACAGTAGTTATTTTATAGATCCAATAAAATATACCCAGACCTGTTTTTTTACTGAAATGCATAAATTCAATGGCGCTTTGAACTCCTGAAGAGGGTTATGTCTGACTCAGGATCTGAGTAACAAGAAAACTACACAAAGAAGCACTGAAAAAATTGGACAAAAATTGGGTTCAATCCAGCATTTAGGTAAAAAAAAATATTTTTTAGAGTGCAGTAAAAGAACAACAGCCTTATTTCTCCAGAGGGGTAATGTGTTTCCATGCACAGTGCTATGTTTTTATTTAATACTATCGGTTAAGTTTAAGGGTAGGGTTTTGTCGAAGGTGGTACGTTATTTTCAAATACAAGAAAATTTTTGCGCCACACACACTGAGCATGTCATTACTGAACTGCTGCGATACATACAACAAGCAATGGAATAAAATGTTGCCACATTTCATTTAAGTTCATCTGTATCTGGAAAATGCCAATTCTTGGAAATTTCACTTGCTGTAAAAGTGCAAGAAGCAACTTAATATTATTTTGCAGAAATTAAATTTTTTGAGTAAGGAACTGAGGCTCTCAAAGCTGTAGGTAAGATATTTTCCCATACACCGAAAACAAATTGGAGTGAAATTGCTAGTAAATTTCAGAAATAATTACAAATAAACTGCAAGTAATGAACTGAATTAAGCATGAAATTTAGAAAAGATGAATTTGTGTACTAAAATACTTCAATGATAATTTTTTATAACTTACCTTTCAGTGTACTTTTGCTTCCCTGTGACTGACTGCTTATCCATAAACTTATTTCCTAATTTTGTCAGCATGCTAATGTTTACACATTGCGTTTCTTTGTCCAGGTAGGTGACAGTTTATAATTCCAGCCTTCTACGTTTCATAAAAGTCTTATACCCATGTAAATTCACATTATTAAGCTTTGAAACAGCTGCCAGGATGGGGTTAGTGAGCACAGTTCTCTGAGGAGCAAGTAGCAATAGATGCTAATATACATTAGCCTTAATTGCCATGCCAATGGGCCATAGATAATTGCATTTAAGTCTGTCATTTCCCAATAGTTCTAGAAAAGGTGTGTGAAATGGCCATTTCAGCAGCTAGGCTTTTGTTCTTCAAGTCCACGATACACTTCATATGCGCAGAATAAGCAATGTTATCACACAGTTTTCACAAAATACTGTGACAGGACTAAAAGATGAGCTAGAGACATTGAGATTGACAGAGATGTTTTCCATCTTTCTGCTCTTTTCTCTTTGTCCAATGTGTTAGGGTTAGGTTAGTATCTCCACTCACATCTGAACTAGCCATCCTCAGTAACCATCTCAGCTGTATGCGTCTGTGCTAGCACTAATGAGCCCATTGCTAAAGACATTATATGCTTCCAAGGAAGCCAAACTCTGTCTATAGATTAAACGCATGCTTCTGTTATTTCGGGGTTGTGACCTGCACAGATGGCTGCCAAGTGATGTCTAGTGAATGCCACGGGGGGGTTGGGGGGGGAACGGATGGTGCAAACTGCAAAGCACAACCCATATAGTGTTTTTAATGTTATAGATGGGGACATTTCGATGCAGTTCGATCTGTAGAAGTAGAAATATTTCCTGAAGTGTAAAACTAAAGAAGTTATTCTTTTTCAAACCACTTTAATAAAGATTAATATGGAAATGTATTTTCAAAACACATTGGATGTTAATATGTTAGATGTTAGTAATTTGGTTTATATGTGGAGTGGAGAAAAGTCAAAATATGAGGCTATGAGGAATAAATTATTTTTGAATTTGCAAAAACGTGTTTCAGCACATAGGTCTTTATCAAGATTGCAAATGAAGAAAACTTGTTAAATTAAAATTAAATTCAAGTAAAAAAATCTTTCCGCCCTCACAGAAAACCTTTAAACTTTGAATGTAAACTTGCAATCAACCAATCAGAGCATTAGTACAAATCACATGACATAAAGTACGTGACGCAATTTGGTTTAAACAATGCAGAAAAGTTTCTTACTCTGTATTTTTGACTAGTTTCTTTGTATAAATGTCTAAACATTCAATTAAGATACATTTAATTACATTAAGATACATTTGCTTGAGAAGCAATATTAAGATATTAAGTCCCATTTTCTCTCCCCCCCCCCCCCCCCCCAAAAAAAAAAGAAAGTGACCGTTTAAATAAGATGGGGTCAGAAAAAAAAAACCTTAATTCATCATTCTATTCTTACTCAAGTAAAGCTGTGTAAAGTGTAAAGATACTTAGTTTTGATGCATTTTTCAATTTTCTTGTGGACTCTTGCTTCACAATTGTAAATGCATCTTTATTTAACAATGTTAAATACAGGTTTTGCACTGAAAAAAATACAAATACTGATGACAATTTTTTGCTGTGTACAGTATATGAGGTATTTTTCCTACTAATCAACTACTTACTAAAGCAGTTTTGTAATGTATTGCTGGAGTATCATAACTGTCCCTTGGGTGACTTTAGCTATCAAGATGTGTTACTGTAGCTCATCATCATTATCAGCTCTCAAAAGTGAGAGACTCAACAACAGGACGTCAAACTAATTTGCTAATTAGTTTCATTTGCTCATTTTATTTCTAAAGGCATCTCTACAGACAAAAGTTCGAGGAGATTAGGTGACAAACATCATAATATGGACAATTTATAAAAGTTACAAAGGATTCAGGATGCAGTTTTTAATGCACTTCCTAAACTTATTGATTTATGCAATTCCTCACTACTCTCAAACAAAAGTGTATGAAGACATTTTAATAGGATTTGAAATGTGGTATCATTCTGATTCATTTAAGTAACCAGTCTAAAAGAATCGATTCACATAAACCAGAATTTTTGCTAACACTGTACTTAAAGCTTTTATGTAATGCATTATAAAATGTACATTGTTTTGCATTATATCTTTTCAGAAATAATTGTAACCAAAGTTAAATGCATTATTGTGTTTGCATATTCCTTGTTAAAATCTGAAATTAGTTGTTTTTCATGTTTTAATGTGATTTATGTTCTAAAATTGTTATCTATTGTGGCTATGAGACATTAAATACTTAAAATACTTTTATAATGCATTACATTTAAAGGCTTCAAGTAAAGTTTTATCTTTTTTTTTCTTACACTGATAGTATAATTATGATATGCATAAACATTTGATTAAATATCACTTTTCATTGTGCTCATTTGCTGGAAGGCAAAAATTTTAACAATTTTTACTCTATCTTTCTGATGCATTTGAAAAAATTATGGCATCAGAAAACATTTAATGCATTAAGTTATATGAAAAAACCAGTTTTTTCTATCTGTATCATTCGGCTCTGTATCATGTTTAAACTTATACAGTACATTAAACTTTTCTGCCTTCAGGAACATGAAGATAAATCTCTCCCAGGCAGTTTTAATTCCACAGTCCACTTACTGACAACACAGCAGAATATGTGTGGGTGCATCTTCCTAAAAAGAATTCCTAAAAGTGCTTTTACCGTCTGCAAATTTCCGCTTCACTTGCTTTTATTTCTACTTTAAGCCTGGCGGAAAACATCTTTAGAGGGAGGTCAGGAGTATCACGGTTGAAATAAATTGCAAAACCAATACTGTCGTTATTATGTGCAGAAACACAAGAGCGTAGAAGTGCTTCTAAATGGAAAAGCCTCGAGAACTCATATAAAGATGAAGACTTCAAGAGAAGCACTAGAATGACGACTGGTGTGACAACACTTTTTCTTTAAAGAGAGAAACAGCTGTTAGAGCTCGGCATGCTTTCGGTGTGAAGAAGATAAAGGCGGTTAGGTGCTCTGTTATGAAGTTTTAGTTGGGTGTTTTGGACACTCATTAGCTGGGAATTGTCATTTCAGCCATGTTACTTTTTCTCAAAGTCACCCTGTCCGACTGAAATCTGTCAGTGCGCATTGGTTAGTGGATATACGATTAGGCTGAAGCAGCAGAACATCCATACTTTCTTGCCTTCTGCAGATTGACTACAGCCATTGATCCCGCCGCAAGTGGACTCTGTTCTCCTTAATAAGCTTGGACAACTTTACTGTTTAGGAAAGACAAATGCCACAGAAGCTTCCCACCTGCCAGGCCGGATGAGCCGAACCCAGACCTGCTCGGAAACGGCAGCTGGCGGCTGGTAATGAATCAAGGCCCGGCCAGCTGTGTGATAGATGTAACTGTCGACCAGCGCTGATTAGCGGAGTCTGGACACTAGAGAAATACAGCTGTGTGTGTGTGTGTGTGTGTGTGTGTGTGTGTGTGTGTTACAGAACGGAACTTAGGCTGCTTGTCATTTGTGTTTTCTCTCGCCGCCTTCTTAGGCATTGTCTTTTAACATTTTCATTTTTGCTAATATAGATGTTTACTGATAAATTGAAGTCAACATGAAATGTGTTTTCAACCCGTTTTACTTGCATAGTGTGACACTTTTAGAAGTAAAAACAGAATATTTAATTAGAAAAAGAGGTAGGGCTTAAATTGACAATTGGCAAATGATTGGATGATGAGAAATGAAGAGAGGCGTTGAAAATATGAGGGCTTGATGATGTCAGCAGAAAAGAACATTTGTTTCAGAGGCGGAACGAGTCATTTGGATGAAAAATTGTCACAGTATAGAAATTATAGAAAAGAAAACAGTACAGAATTGTCACAATTAAATGTGTATGAAGTAATATATAACAAATCTGAATAGCCAGATTTTTTTTTCTTTTTTTCAAAACCATATTATTGCTCTTTATATAAAGTTAGATACATAATTATGTCCAAATTAAGGGTGATGTGTGTGTATATATATATATATATATAGATATAGATATATATAGCAAGGTTATTATTAGATAACTAATCAAAACTAATATCAAAACAATTAAGAAAAACATTTTTTCTTTTGAAATTATAATTTTTTTTTAAATATAAAAAAATAAAAACATATTTCAGGTATTCTTTAAGGCATAGTTTCTCATTATAAGTTAATTAATATTAGTAAAAACTCTAATAGTTTATCATAAGAAAAAAAAAAAAATAGCATACCTCAGTCTGCTTTATTGCTTGTATTTACTTGTAAACTATATTACCACCCAGCTACAATTATCTAAATATGACTATAAGGCATACAATTATTAAGATATTATAAACATTAACATCATGATTTTCTGTCAAGCTGCTTAGAAATTATTGTTGTTTATTAATGTATTGTGAAAATTGCTGTAAAGTGCTGTGATTCTTAATTTTGGAGTGCAAGTTCCATGAACTAAAATATCACAAACTTACGATAATTTGTAGATTTTTTTAAAGACATTCAATGGATCCATCCCTGCTGTTAAAGTGCGCAGTTCCTGTTTGCTCGGGGTTAAGAGCCATCGGTCCACAGGGGAAGATGTTGTCCCGTGCTTCCCGTCATGAGTTTTTTATTTTTTTACTTTGATGGAAACCTTAGACCGACCTTCTCACTCTTTAAGACTCCAGAGACGTCCTGACATGACAAGAGCTGTCCTGACATCTGACAAAAGTTCAGCGATTTCAAACAAAAACAGCCCTCGTAAGGGGTCAAGCCAGTTTACAATCTTGATGAATCAGTAATATAAAAAAATAATTTTATAAATGACATTCGATATAGATATGAATGTTTTATTATACAGATACGATGCATTGAAGATTACTTAATAATTCATTAAAAACCCAGATGTTTTTTCAGTTGGAACAAGATATTTAATGCAATTTCTGTAGGAATAAAACAAATAAGGTCAATTTTGATTTCATGTTGACTTAAGGGAAGACTGGGACTCTCATTAAGAATTTAAAATGTGTGCACTCTTTTCCCTTTCTTTCTCAGTTCTTCAAATTAAGACATTTTGGCCCCGTCCGTGCTTGACAAGCAATTAATTCACCCACCACAAAACAGCAAAAAACCATTGATTTTAAAAAGTTTCATCACCCCCATCATCTTATTTCTCACACAGAAATGTTTTATTATTTGGCCGCGGGATATGAATTTATGTGGGATAATAACATTTAGTTATAACAAACAGTATGAACAAATTTGCTGAACTTAAAACCGAAGTAATTTTATATTTAATTTACAAAACATTATTTACACAAAAAATAATAAAAAAGTGATTTATTTATTTATTTGGTATATAAATGATTTAAATGCAATACTTAAATTGTAGGCAATATATATTTGTTAAGATTCTTTATTCATATTTTACAAATCGAGTCATCAATATAAATACATTTATAATTAAAGAATATTTAAATATCTTTATAAAATTTTGACTATATTATACGATGGAATCTATAAATTTTGTGAAATTATTAGTTGGGAAATTTATATAAATAGGCTACATCTATAATTAAATAATATTAAAATCGTATTATTGAATAATTATGCTGTAGTGAACGTGACATAAATGACACACACACGCATACATATGCAAATATATATTTAATGCAACTTGATTTGATTTAATTGAATTAAAATTGTAATATAGAAACGTTCTCAATATGAACTGCATGCTACTACTTTTGTATACTGTACTTATATATGTGCAGTGTGTTGTATTCCACTCCCAATAACATGGTTTTACGTGCTCCCTAAAGTAAAAATTGTCAGGTTTTATGATGTTTTTAATAATGTTTCTCATATAGCCTTATGCATGCCGCATGCCTCAGAGGCTGCAATATAAAGCTCGGCGCATGTATCTTTAAAAGAGCACCGGTCGTGTTTGGCTCTGAGGGTATTGCACACTATTACCAACCGTCTAGTAGTCAGAAAGGTGAATCTTGTCAGATTAACTTCAATTGAAGCTCTGGGTGGGGTTTGCAGGGATATGCAATTAGCCCTGGATCAAGGTCCCAAATTGACATGGTGGTCCAATCACCCCTCGCAGATGCGTAATTTCATGACGGAAATTGGTTAATTAGGCCCTCCCATTTCCACATGTTCCCGCAAGAGTGCGACTGATTGAGTCGGTTTACCGTAGTTTCACCCAGACATCTGCCACGGCTCGCTCTAACTGTTCCTCTGTGTGCACAGCAAAGCAAATCCATCTCATCTCAGCAAGTGAGCAGCAGCGTCTCACCATATGTGAGAATACTGCAGAGTTAAAGATCGCTGTGTAAAGCTCTTATCCTACATGCAGTATATTATTCGCAGTAGGCGAATCTATTAAATTTTAACTACATTATGATATGCAGTCTATATGATAAGGTGAAAATTCAACAGGTTTATACAATAAATATATATAGTATATATATATAGAGAGAGAGAGAGATTATTATTGTATTAATCTAAGTACATTTTAAGTGACATGCAGCCAAGTGTATGTAGCCCAGCCAATGCAAGTCTAAGGGATTTTTGGCTCATTTTATTATCAACCAGTCAAAAAACATAAAACAGCAAGCCTTTTCTAAACAAATTAGAGAGAGGCTGAAACACAAATGTTTAGCAAACAGAGCTATCACCAATTTCCCCAAATGCTGTCTCGACTCACAGCTTTTGGGTGATTGTGTGTTCGTTTCCAGTGAAGAGACCTCCCCCGTTGTCTGTATTTTAGCTCCATATCTCACTTGTTGTCTCTCAGTCACCCAGAGACCCTCTAAACGATGGGCTTCGGCTTTCAGCAGAGGCGATATCAAATTGACACACGAATCGAGACCCTCTCAAAGCACACGGTGGAAGTGAATAAGTGGCGGATGTAGTGTCAGACCTCTCAGCCGGTCGCTGTTGTTAACAACAAAAATGCTGTGACATTTTGTTCTCCCAGCAGAATGCTGAACGCCAGCCAAAGCCTGATTTGTTCGTGATTGGCAGTCAAACACCTGGTCAGATGCATGCGTGCTGTACTATTGCTCATTGTGTTGCGTTCTGGCGTGCTGTGATATCTTCTACCGTAATATTGGCATTCCACCAGCTGAATTACAATCGAGTGAAGAGTTTCGCCTCAGCACCGGCTTTCCCAAGAGGCCTGGCTTTCATTGATTCTTGTTAGTCAGACGGAGCTAAAAGCGAGTCTGACCGCTGCAGGGACACAATCAGTCTGGAGACCTTGTGTTTGGGCGACCTGCAATCGCTCGGATTGTCAAGTCTGGTTAAAGCCCTGGTGCTGATGAGCAGTGGATGATGAGTCAGACTGTTTGCATGATCAGAACCAGCTGTGCCATGCTGCATTGATAGTGCATAAAGAAAAAAGTTTGCAAAATTAAACATTAAAGGGACCATCAAAATTAAAGGGTGATTACTCACCCTTAAGTTCTTTCAAACCTGTATGAGTTTCTTTCTTCTGTTGAACACGGAAAAATATATTTTGAAGAATGCAAGAAGTTGATGGTCCTCACACTTCTCTAGTATTTATTTTTATTTTTATGGAAGTCATTGAGAACCAAAATTAATTCAAAGGGAAAACAACTGAGCATGATGAGTTGATGGTTATTTTCAGAAAATAAGACTAATATTTAGTAATTTAGCTTTTTTGTTGTTGTTGTTGTGATTTTCTTTCTTTTTTTATTTAAAACAAAAAAGTTTTGAAAATTTTTCAAAAAGACAAGGGAAAGAACTACAATCCCATAAAACATTACAAAAGGCATAATATGCACAAATATGTATAGGTATTTTGAGAGCATAGGAAGACCAACTTGATTAAATTGTTTGTTTGCATCATGGGAGTGGGCGGAGCCAAAGATCACTTTTGGAACACTTTGCTCACCGTAACGCTCTGATTGGTGGAATATTTGATAAAGCATTATGGGTAATGTAGTTTTACCTGAAATCCGGAAGGCTCTGAATAAGTCTTTTGGATGACTTTTATAGTGCTTATTTCAGCTTGAACATCTGTAGTTATTCCCATTTGTTGTGTAGAAAAGAGCAGCGTGAACATTCTGCCGGGTAACTACTTTTATGTTTCACAGAAAAATAAAACAATTTTGTCACAAATTTCCCTTTTAAACTATGACTATCCTTGCGCTTTTAAATAAATTTAAATTAAATGGCCAATTTATTGTTTTCTTTTACGTTAAATCAATGTTTATTTTCTATTTATGGTAATGAAGTGCCATCACTTCTCTGACAGGCACCAGATCGCAAAGCTCCTCTCGTTCTCACAATCGCTTTCAGATAATTTTCACAGCACAGAGAAGACAGCATGCCTGGAGAATCTCATTTGCGCTAATACAGTCATGTTGGAGACACGGCAGAAAAATGACAGAAAGGGCATCAGCTGTTTCTCAAAAGCGACATCTTTATCTATACGAGTGCCTCCCCTCCCGGCAGGCTTCCCCTTCCCATTCATCCTGTGTTTCCTGAGAGCACACCTGACTGATGGCCTGCCAGCGCTGGTTTGTAATTACTCCACATCTACAAGAGCTACTTCATTCCACAAACTGAACGGACTCGATAGGTGAGTCAATGCAAATGAACAAGTGAGAATATTTTTTTGTATGCACATCCAGGCTCATGTATTCAAACAGATGACATGTGCAACAGCAAATGCAGTCTGGCACTTTCATATCATACGTTTTATCGTGTAGTCCTCTTATAATGTTA